>NW_019154117.1:10503046-10536304 GCF_002288905.1 Enhydra lutris kenyoni
TAGCAGGCTCACTGCTGAGCAGAGAGCCCGATGCGGGGCTCGATCCCAGGACCCTGAGACCATGACCTGAGCCGAAGGCAGAGGCTTAACCCACTGAGCCACCCAGGTGCCCCCCAAATTATATTTTTAATCAGTATACCTGTTTTGAGTCTCCGAATAATTTACATGCCCCTATAGTAAGGAAACTTTTACTTTTATGCAATTCTTTGTACATAGGCCTCTAAAACGAGTAAACGTACTGAGTCGAATTAAGTAGTAAATCCCACTGGATAAACATTTGTGACCTACACTTGCCTTTTAAAAACTGAGGATGAGAGGTGTTCGTCTTTTTATTGGAGTTGTTGGAAATGTGTCAAAGAGATAACCTCGAGTATTTCTTCCTCTAAGTCATGTTTTATTTAACACGAACATCCCAACACCCTCGGAATTCGGGTCATCAGGTGCTGAGCTGAGAAATGTGGGGTACAGTGCCGTGTACGTGTTGGCTGGCTGGGCAGGCCTCTAGGCAGGGCAGGAAACTTTGGGGTTTCCCCTCTTCTTCCTCTCGGAAGAGAGCTAAAGAGGCGCCGCAAACCTCTCCAAAAAGAGTTCTACCGGATGCGCGAGCGACCTCAAAGGCAGAGCCTCGGGACAGGCAGGCCGCCCGCAAGCTGCCTGCGGCTGGCCCAGCGCTTCCCCGCGCGCGCCGGGAGCCGGAGCCCGACCGGCCGGCCTAGGGCGCGCCGCGGAGCGAACCATCGCGCCGCCTGGGGCGGGGGGCAGAGCGTGGGGGCCGCGGGCGGCTCGCACCTCGGGGTCCCCCTGCCGCCGCCAGCCCCTCCCACCCCTGCCGGAAGTCGCCTGTGAAGCGGCCGGTCGCGGGGGCGTCGGGGATTGGCCCTGCGAGCCCTCCCCGCACCCCCCGGCCGCGCGGGGGTGGTAGCGGCCCGTTTGAGAGTTTCCCGGGTCGGGCGGCCGGCGCAGAGGCGCGGCGCTGAGCTGCGGCGGCGGGGGCCGGGCGGCGGGGGCCGGGCGGCGGGCGGCGGGAGGAGGGACAAAGGGTGCGCCCCGCGGGCCGGTAGTCCCGCAGCCCGGGCTTGGGGTCCGAGGACGGATCGTCTGTGCGGACGACGCGGAGGAGCGGAGCCCAGGCGGGACTTGCGCCCGAGATGCCGGTGCGAGGAGATCGCGGCTTTCCACCGCGGCGGGAGCTGTCAGGTTGGCTCCGTGTAAGTGCCCTCTCGAGTCCGCCGGGTTGGGAGAAAGGTCTCGGGGGGTGAGCGTGGGAGCGCGTGGTGGGCTTCCTGGCGCGCGCTAGGTAGCTGCTACCCTCCCACCTGAAGGTGAGGCCGAGGGCAGGGGGTAGATTTCAGCCCACCGGGTGGCGGCTCATGGCCTCCGAGGCTCCTGGATCCTTTTCTCTCCTCTCTGAAGTCGCTCGGGTTTCCGATTAAGCCTCCAGGAGGGTAAGGGAAACTCTTGAACTCCGTCCGGGATCTCTGCCACCTTGAAGGCATCTCGTCCTGCCTGTTGTGGAGCTGCTGCGTGCCTTTGTGTTTTCCTTCTGTTGGAAACCACAGACTCTGCTTGATGCAAAGTTACAGACTCTGACAACTCTTTGGGAGACCGGGAGCCTCATTTCCCCTTTTAATCAGCTGCCTCTGTAATGCAAGTAAAAGTTGTTTTCGGTAGGGACTGGAGATGGGGTTTTGGAGGGAGCCACAAAAAGGGAGTGATGAATGCCTTCTCCTCTAGTATTATCTTACCTGTCACCATTCCTTTTCCTTTATGTCTTCATTTGTCAAGTTTCCGCTTTTACACAGTAGTTTAACTTATAAATAACCAGGGTTTGACTGCAGGGTTTTAACATTCTTGAAATGTGGCAGAACCTGAGAGTGGATACTCCAGGGCTTAGTAAGGGAACACAGCCTCCCACCTCTATTTTCGCTTCGGTTCTTAGGCAGCGCTGCTTCCCTGGCGGCTGTCTGGTCTGACTAATAATGGATGTGGTTTCCCTGCGGTTCCCAGCCGAGACTGAGCCCATCACAGAAACTGCCCTGTGACTCCGCACGCCCTCCCTTAGCTTGGGGAATCCTAGTAGAGGGGAAAGAGGGCCTTTGCTTCACATCTTCTGGTGGTCTGTGCTGGGTGTGCCGACAGTCATTTGGGAGAAACCAGCCCCGCGTTGTCAGAATCATTTCTGGGAGGGACAGTGTGTGTGTGAGTGGTGGTGGGGGGACATCACCCACGCCTGAGGAGGAGATGTTTTAAGTGAGTAGGAGTAGTTGCATTTTAGCATTTAATATCCTGCTTGGGCAGTAGGGGTGTTTGAGAGCGTGCCTCTGTTACACTGTCTTGTAGGGAAAGCATGCACAGAATTAAGAATGATGAGTTCCTGTTAGAAATAAGAATGGGATGCTAAGGCTTCTCCTCACCCGGGAGATGAGAGAAGGGGTGCTTCACTCAGGCAACAGTGGCTTTTGAGGTGTTTCTTGAACTTTTTCAGAGCTGCTCCCAGAGACTGATGGAGGGGGATTTCTTTCCTTGCAGTGGCTGCTGCCACTTCTCACGACCACACAGCTAATAACCAGCACCTGCCTACCTGGGGCGGTCTCTGTGAGGGGTACAATACGAGCAAGACTCAGTGGCTGCCTTCAGGAGTCTGTCCGAGCTGAACATTTCAGACTGTTGAGACTGTGGACTCCGCTGGAATACCTGTGGCTGGGGGCGCGGTGGGGGGTGTGGCAACACAGAGGTGAACTGTGCAGTACGGAAACACGGGCACGATGGGACTGCCTTACACATGCTCCCTTTAGAGATCTTTCTGGGAAGAAAGGGCCGCGTTTGAACAGGTACCTCACAGCGCAAGCCAGTAAAGAAGATGGGCGAATGACACACTCACCTCATAGAGTTGAGTGAGGATTGCGTGAAATGTTGTTAGGGTGTTGGGCATGTGTGGGTACCGGGTCATAAGAACCAAGGCAGGTGCTGAAAGCTCCAAGTGCTGGGTCCTGGGAGGAAGGATCTAGAACTACAGGTAGGAGGTACCATGTAGGTGTCTAGGCAGGAGCCGAGGTGAACAAAAAGAGTTGCTCACACTCTTGAAAGGCCTTGAATGCCAGTAAGAGAACTTGGGGGGGGTTTCTTGGGGGGAGCGGAGTCCTAAAATCCCAAATGTATTAGTGACTTGACTTTCCCTGCAAATAAGTGAACGAGTTTCCCAGTAAACACTTCACCCCGCCCCCTAAACAGGGAATATTACTATTTTTGAGGCACAAAAATGCCTAAGACGGATGAATTCTAACCTCATCGGCCTGGGGAATTCCATTTGCAAGGACTTCTGCCTACATTTGTTTAACTTTTGATCAATTCTTTGTACACTGACAAAAGGTTACAGCCAGCCATTCTTCTTTTGCAGAAGTCCTGGGAATACAAGGGGGATGTAAAAATCCCTGCAGTGGAGTTTAGAAAGGGGTTCTCTTCTGAAGTTACTCTTTTTTAAGAGACAGGTGAGTTCTTGAAACTAGGCGGGGCCACTTGAGTCTTGTGGACAGTATTACATTCCATAGTTGACAAAGTCATGCAGATTTGGGCGGGGAGTTGGTGGCGGTGGCGGTGGGGGTGGGGTTAAGAGGAAGCGTTAGTAATCACAGCTGAAACTTTCAACATAACTCTTACCAAGAATATGAGCCATCAGGGAATTCCTTGCCTAATCCCTAAAACAAATCCCATTAAGGAGTTGTGGCTACAGATTAATTTATCTAGGTTGAAAGCTGGCTTCCTATGAAATGCCTCATTGATTTGAGTCTGAGCAGTAATGGGGGGCCAACAATTGTTGGCCAGATGGCCTTGGACTAGCCAGCCTTGGTGCTGAAAGGCATTTTCCATTGACGATGATTTGGGGTACAGGAGGGTGTGACTGATGTGCATGTGTGTGGGGAATCCAGTTGAGGGACAGAATGATTATCTCAGATGTTTTACTGAGCTAGTTTCTTGCTCCTCAGTCCAAGGATTGGGGTCAAAAACATAGACTCGGAGGTCAGATTTAACACCTATTTAGGGGGTTAAAAACTCCAGAGTTTTTGTGAACTTTCTGAAGTTAAGAAAGAAATCTTACCTTAAACTATTTATGGCCTAGTTCACCCCAAAGGAATTTTTACAATGACTCTTGTTAGCAGAAGCTGATATCGCTACCAAGTTTATGAGGGTCTAAGGTGGTACTACCATTACAAATTTTTTTAAATACCATGTAACAGCAGTGGAAAGAAATTTTCAGGCCCTCAGTCCTAACATTAAGTACTGTCAGTCACTAGTTCCAGGTTTGAAGGGTATCTGGGAAATACATAACAGCGGGCTAACCTGGTACACCACCTACACCATTCCATACAAGGCAGAGCTTGGAGTTGCTAAGTGTCTGCTTTTACTTTTTCAGCTTGATTAGGAAACGTACCTAACTTGGCCTCTCTCTTCTAGAGCCCAGGCAGGCCAGCGAGGCCTTCCCATGACAGTGATGGTTTCATTCTATTTTTAAAGGGTCTAGAACCTCTGTCATCTGGCCATCCACTGCACCAGTTTCATCAGCCTTGATAACCTGTGAGCTGAGAAAAGAGACTAAAGACTGTCCTATTGAAAAAATACCTGATATGCTGATTAAGCATTTTTCTGCCCCCCCCCTTTTATTTTGCTGTTCCTTAAACAGTGTTTTCTAAAGTGTGCTACAAAGACGGACTTAACGGTGGCACATTATTTTTCAGTTATTTTGCATGAATATTGTGCTCCAGGGATAAATATAAAGACGGCTACCGAATTCACTTATTTCGTGAATAGGTTGTTTAGAATGAGGCATGATTAGTATTAAGTAAAAGAAAGAGTCTGATGTAAGAGAAATAAATTTTGGGGTTGAGTCATAGGAGAATAAGGCAAAAACTGTGAACACGGCCCTTGAAATCTGCGCCTTGGTAGTAACTTTTAAAATGTGAGTGTGGTGTTTAGTTATGGAGAGCTGCATATACCTTGACCACACCTTCAGGAATGCCAGACAAAGTCTGCTGGTGTGACACCTGTGATGGGATGGACTGAAAATGGAGGCAGTGCTTTGGCACTGCGGGGGACATCACTGTGCTCTGGAGCACAGCTTGCTCTCCTAATCTAGCGCTGCTGGAGAAGGCAGAGAACCAAAGAGCCTCACATGTAAATGCACCTTATTTTATATTATTTTTTAAAGGTTTAATTTTTTAAGTTATGTCTACACCCAACGTGGGCTTGAACTCACAACCCCGAGATCAAGAGTCGCACGCTGTAGCGATTGAGCCAGGAAGGCACCCCAAAATGCATTTAATTTTTAAAAAGTGTAGCTTATGTTGGTCTGTAAAGTAGGCTTTAGCTAGGATTGTAGTAGGAATGGGAAGTCTTGAGGTTTTTAAAAAAAAAAAAAAAAAAAAGTAACCCTGCGGTGACCTAGAAAAATGAGTAATTGGAAGTTCATGGTCATGGTAGGTAAATAAAACCAGAATAGAAAATACTTTGTTTCAGTCACCAAAATCCTTAATCGTGTGTGCGCGCGCGCGCACCTTTTACGTGAAATCCTAAACCTTCAATTAGTAACTTGTACTTTCGTCATTTTAAGTCCATGCAGATATTTGTTTAGTGCTTCTGCCAGATGGTTACAGTTAAATCAGGTCTTTAACCTTTAAAACATAATGCAGTGTTTCTCAATCATTTATACACCTTGTAATTTTTTTTTTTTTTTTTTAAGTAAGCTCTCTCCCACAACGTGGGACTTGAGCTCAGGAACCCAAGATCAGTAGTTACATGCCTACCCACTGAGCCTACCGGGTGCCTCCACACCTTGTATATTTTAGACCACAGCAATATGCATTTTTGTAATAACATTTATTTTAACTTTCAGCCTAATATTGAGCTGAAATGAATTAAAATATTCATGGCTTATAGTTTCTGTTTCTATTTGTCTTCTCTCAAAATTTCATCTGTGTGAGAGAGATTTGGTGGGGGTGGCACAATTGCTAGGAGTGAATAAAGTATTTGTATTTTAGGAAGCTGTACTGACAAAAAAAGTTCAAATTACACCATAAATCATGGCAAAGATCTCATGTCCCATCCTTGAATGCACGTGTTTTCTAAATTTTACCTATGTGCATATATAAAGATGGACTTCAGAATTAATTAATAGGGCAATTATTATTTTCTATTATAGAATTTAATCAGCCATATGAATATATACATTATGTTCACAAGAAAAAATGGCATCTTTTGAAAATTTAATTACAGTAGGCCTCATCTGATACTGTGTGTAAGTATGAGACTAAATATATAGTTATATATTTATAGTTAGGAACAAGCCAGAGGCATCCGGAGGGGGTTATATGTAATACATTGTAAGACAGTTATTGGGATAGTTAGTCTTCCTGGTAGGTAATGTTATTAGGCTGTAATTAACAGATAATGATTAAAGTCCAGTTATATCTTTGCCATTGTATTAAGAAAAGCTTTGGTAGAGATGAAAGAACACTGCAGATACTCTACATTTTGTCATTGGAGTTGAAGGAGGATGGGGGAAATAATGCTTTTGAATCATCAGTAGGAATAAATGAACTTTCCTCAGACTTGTAGCTTCTAAGACCCTCGTTCCTCTCAGGAGGAAATAATGGTCCGAATGTGGCTTTGCTGGGAACCATTTTTTGAGAGCCATTTATTGTCACAGCAGTAGAGGCAGCGTTCCTAGTTCTTAGTTGCGGGGTTTCTTTTTGTGCCTTACGTAGTAGAGCACCCCTGAGGCCCTGAGTCCGTTTTGGGAAGGGGGGTGGTATATGCTCTAAGAGGAACAAGCTCATTTTCAGTCTACAGAGGGCCATTTGCAAATATGTCTGGTAAAAGCAGAATGAAATTATTTGAGGGAATTAGTTAGCAAAACCGACCGTTTCTGTTTCTGAAAAGAATGACTCCTTTAGAAGGAATGTCCCTGTGAGCTCATTTTTAGAAGCCTGGTTCCTCCCTTACCCTTCTTCACTCAGCTGAATCAGTTTCCTTCTTGCCATTGATTGGTTGGTACGCACATGCCAGTATTTACTAGAGCCCTTATCATGTCTGCTCTGTGCCAGTCACTTCCGGTCTGCTGCGAGCCCCTCCTTGGTCTGAGTCATGAGGGTAACCCCAGAAGCTGACCTGGCACCACACATATCCACTGAGTGTACCACATTGAACCGACTGGATCTGGGGAAGGCTGCTGTTGAACACCAAGAATTGGAGACCCACTGGGAAGTCAGAAGAGTGGCTTCGTGACATTTACATAGTGAGCGGATGGACAGTTGTGAGTAGAGTTCTGCACTGGCATTTTCTGTAGTGCGTAAGCTGTGGCAGCTCAGGCCCGTGAATGGAAGTTTCTGTGTAGGGAAATGAGGAGTTGTATTTGAAGTCTTCTCTGGTGCTTAACGTTCTAAGCTGTTGGGTATAACGCTGAGAGAACATTCCAAATTCTGTTGGTTCTTGTCTGAAAGTACTTCCATGCTCCTTAAAATCCGTGTTTGTTTTCTGTTTTTTTCTTTAAAGAAGAGGTCCAGCAGATTTTCTCTGATAGATATTTTTCTAAAGAATAGGGAACTGGGTGCCTGGGTGGCTCAGTGGGATAAGCCCCTGCCTTCGGCTCAGGTCATGATCTCAGGGTCCTGGGATCGAGTCCCGCATCGGGCTCTCTGCTCAGCGGGGAGAAATTTAAAAAATAAATAAATAAAATAAAGAACAGAGAAACCAGAAGTGGCCGTAGTTGTTCACCTCCTCAGCTTCCTGGGAAGATCTGTCACTCAGTCGCAGCTTAAATAATGTACCACCTCGGCGTGTGCCGTGTGCTCTTCTTGCTCTGCGGCCGAGCCAGTACCTGCGGTCATCCTGCTTCTTGAGACTTGTTCTTCCTCTTTCTTCTTCCCCTCCACTCTTCCCAGGAAGAGCTGCCTCCTGGGAGTCTCCCGCACCCCCTTCTCTTCCTGTGGCCTTCTCCCTCCGAGGCCCCACTCCCTGGAGCAGGAAGCAAGGCAAGGCAGGCCCGGAGGCTGAAGACGAGCCTCCTCCTTACGGCCGCAGGCCCTCATCGTTCACCGGCACAGAATCACTGTCGCTCGAGCTTCAGCATCACGTCAGGCACTGCTGAGTTTCTTAGCAGAACTTGAGGCAGAACACTTTGCCTACCTTGGCTGGTCTGTTTAGTGTCTGCATGACTTTTAAGAGGGGAGAGAGATTCTCTCTGCCTGCCTCTCAGCCTGCTTGTGATCTCTCTCTGTCAAATAAATAAATAAAATCTTAAAAAAAAAAAAAAAAAGAGGGGAGAGAGATTTGTGGCATCTTAGATACTCATTGAGATTTTCCAGAAATGGAACTGAAAATACTGGTGCTTTTCCTTCTGGTGTTATCGTTGGGCGTCTCAAAACAGGCAGGCGACACGCTGAAATGAAGAGAAGAGGCACTGGGCTCATCTGGAATACCGGTGGCCTTCTTTCTAGCAGATCAAATTTGAATTTTAATCAGAGGTGTGGGAGCAGTATTTATGTGTATACTGCTTAAGTGTAGTGTTTGCAGGTGTCTTTCCCCAAGTCAGGAAGAGGCAGGAGAGGTGGACTCAATTTACCAAAGAACGGGGTTAAAAAATGTGTGGGAAACTGAGAAAAACTTTCCCGTAGAAACAGTGGTATCCAGGGTCTGTCCTTGCAAGCTTGCTTACTCATAATGAAGTTTTTTTAATCTTGTTGTTTTTGTGGTATTTTATTGAAGTATAGCTTGCAGTAAAAATGCACAGAATCTCAAATGGACAGCTTGATAAATTTGTTTTCGTTGTGGTAAGGCACATCACCTAGGATCCACCATTTTAACCATTTTAAAGTGTACAGTTCAGTGGCATTGAGTGTACCCACAGTACCGTGCAGACACCACGGTCTGGTTCAGAGCTGCATGAACACTTACATGAATGGAGCCACTTGTGTCGTTGCCACCTAGACCAAAACACAGGACTTTCCATCACTCTAGAAGCTTCTCTCTTGCCACTTTTTCTGACTGTTATCACCCCACCCCCAAGGGAACCTCTTTTCTGACTTCTCTCACCATGGGATAGTTTCGGTTGACTTTGAGAGGATCTGTATTAATGAAGTCCATATTTTGTGTCTGGCTTCTCTTGCTCAACATAACTGCTGTGAGAGTCATCCGTATTATGTGTGGTTCAGCAGTTCTTGTTCGCTGCTGAGTATTTGTCCTTTTACAAAGTTCCCCACAGTCTGTTGACCCGTTTTTCTCCTGATGGATATTTAGGTTGTTGCCTGTTTGTTTGTGTTTTCCTATGATGACTAAAGCTGCTGGGGAAATCACCTACACTTTGCTTTGTGGACTGAATTCCTGGGTGTCGAATTGCTGGGTGGTGTGTTGGGGACATGTTTAACTTTCATTATGTCACTCTGAAGTGAGGCACATGTGGGTATGGATTCCTTTGTCCTGCCACTTGCTTGCTCTACCTCAGGCAATTTACTTTTCTCATGTTGAGTTTTTCTCAGCTGTAAAATGGGCACTCAGTGCCTGATCAGTCGGGGTTCAGTGAAGAAAAGAGACAGCATTTTAGCAATTTCAAGGAGAAAGGAACTTAATGGAGAGCATTAATGCCTACAAAACAAGAGGCTAGAGGGACAGAAACCAAGGACCCACCACTGGCTTTCATATTTGCCCCCCAGCAAGTTAGAAAGCTGCTGTGGTCCAGAGCCGGGACCTTGGAAATACCCTTCCAACTGCTCAGCCTCAAATAGTAGGGAACTTAGTGACAACTGCAAAGCTCAGGTCTGGCAAATCCGCTTTGCCGGAGACTGCTGCTATAGGAAAGAAGAAAACAAAAGGCATCTGCTTTCCTTCCTCCTTTTGATCTTAATCAAGTGCACCCTGTTGGCCAGGGGGCCGGGGGTTTCTGGCCTCTGGGAGTAAGGGAAGATGAGTGCCACCCAACAAGAAATGGGATAGATGCCTCCTGGCGTTGCACTGGCAACCTAAGTGGCAGTGGTCATAACTTACTGGTATCTTCATCATTACAGAAAAACATGACGCCAAAGCAGTCCTAAGACGACTCTCTGTAACGCACATTCAAATCTTTAACTTCATTACAGTGACCTGCTGGAGGATGGAGGCTGTTGTCAGACCTGCCACGTAATTGTTTCTCTACAGGTCCTCAGCTTCTTTAGCTACTTATCTCTGATTCTAGGTACTTTTCTATATGAGTAAGCTTGAGAAGTTAGAATTTGCAAGCCTACCAATTAATGCAGAAACTGAAAGGCGACTTAATTCTAAGAACAGCTGCTGTGATACATACTTTATGAAAATTAATGAGTGTGGCTTTTTTTTTTTTTAAGTCATTCTGATTTGTTAGTTTTTAATAAAGTAAAAGGTGATACATAAGTCTTGTTGACAGAGGTGGGCTAAAAAGGATGTTCCCTTTTTCTGTCTTTATCTTTCGACAAATGAAATGGAAGGAGATTGGAAGGAGATTAGATTTTTATCCTGTTTGGTGCCTAGAATCTCATGCTGACAGCACACGCTAGTCCACTGAAACATAGTGACTGTCCTATTTCTAGCTAGTATTATGAAATTTGAGCTACACTGCATTGCTCTTGAGACATTTAAACATCTTGAATCAATTGAATCAATTTTTAACTTTCCAGGGACCTTACTACTATTGTTTTGAAGCGGGCTGGCCAGATGATTTATTGATTAACATTTTATTTTAGGCTTTTATCACTAGTGCTACTTCTGAAGGCTCCTTGCAGAAAAATTTGAAGCGACAGGAACGCAAATATTCTGAGTGCCAAGATAAGTATGACCAGGAACTTCATTTCAGGCACTGGTGTAGCAGTTAGAGTGAGCTGGCTCTTTGCAAAGTTTGCTTAAATTTGATTGTGCGAGAAATACATTGACAGAATCCCATTTTATCTCTTTTTAACCAGATTTACCCAGTGGCCAGGGCTAACAATAGATGTCCAAACAGTTTACAGTGGTTAATACAATGGACAAAGGGTTTCACTGTTTGGAGACTGGAAAAGAGAGCTGATGGGGAGCTTCTTAAGGGCACTGACCTAATTCATTCCTTCAAGAAAAATGATTTAAATATATATGTATTCTGATCCCAGTGTCTGTATATTTCAGCCAGTAGTACCGCAGCCTCGGGAAGGGCCGTGTGGGGCTGCTCTGTGTGTTTTGTAAAAGTACAGCCTTTATTTTTATTTGACAATGGCCTTTAGAATTTTTTTTTTTTTTTTTAAAACCAAGTTCTGGAATGAACTGCTGCTCCACAAAGGTTAGGGAATTAAGAAAAGCAGCTGAAGTCACACGTCACCCTCCTTAGCCCTGAAACCTCCTCACATTCAGGAATTTTCGTCATGCACTTTTTTAGAGGAAAACTTCTCCGGGAGCCTTTCTTCTGTAAAATGTGAAAAAACAGAACTGGGTTAAAAATAACGTTAGTTCAGGCATTGCTAAATTTCTGAGTATTGTGTTTATGATTTACTTTGTCCAGAAAACATAAATTGCCAGTGCCTTTGCTGTTTATTACCATGAAATATTTGTAGTCAGTATGTACTTCCTCAAAGAATATCTCTCACCTATTAATAGAACAGGAGCAAAGAAGAATGGGTAAAAAAAATCTCACTGGGCTTAGTCGTAAATTCCAAGTAACAATTGCATTGTTGTTCTAAGTGCTGAGTGTGATTGGATGGTCATATGTAAATGTTGACCTGACTGGATTATTTCTCAGCCGTGAAGGGTCCTGAAAAAAATTGCTGTAACCTATCACTTCGAACAGTTACCAGACTTGTTCTTTTGGCTTTATATTTGGGATAATAATTTATGCAGTGAAGTATCCTAGAAACTGGGGTGCTGTCATGTCTGTCTCTTTCACCTGTTTCAATTTGGATATACTGGCTCTGTTTGTGTAGTCCACTACATGGATATTCCGTTATCTTCATAAGAAGTAACAGGAGCTTTTTGATTGGGATGAGTTTAATCTAAACGAATGCTTGGAAACGAGGAACTGCAAAATAAAAGTCCTCAAGTAGATCTAAGCTAAATTTCAGTGCATGTTTTTATCTTTTCAGAAAAGCAGGGTGTTTTCATGGAAACCTGTGTTCTGCTGAGTGTTGAGAGGGGTATCGGTGTCAATGTTGGGGGCTGACTGTGAGTTCTTGAGTGCAGGTCTAGGTCTTTGCTTTCCTAGCCCAGACATAGCACAGGTGCTCTGGCAGTGGAGGAAGGGGAGAGGAAGACAGTAGTGCAGTTAAGTCTCAAAACAACTGAAATGGGATCTGCATGAGTGTGCATTGTCTCCCTTTTCTTACTGTATTCCCAGCCCAGCAAAAAAGCACTTTGCATGGGGCTTGGAGACTGTTGAAAACAGCAACATTCCATCATTGGAGCAACAAATCTAAAATATGTATTCGTAGAGCTTGTTGAGCAGTTCTGAGGCCGTGTCCTTGATTTCTACCACCACGGGTGTGCTGCGGGCAGGCTCTCTCTGCTCAGTTCCCGAGTGTGCAAGAGAAGTCCTGATGTTTGTGAAAAAATGCCTAATCTTGAGGGAGCCCAGAACACCAAGCGAGATGCCCTGCGTTTTGCTCTGTACGACTGAACTTCTCCTAACTTTCCTGTAGTGAAGCGAGGGAAGGAACCATGCGACTGACAGAGTGTTAGAGCTTTGGTGCAGATCTCACTGACTAAGCCTGCCTAGTTTGGGGGTAGGTGTTAAAACCTGATTTGATAGGTAGGGAAACGGTTTCAGAAATGTTAAGTGATTTGCCCCATGTCACACAGTTCGTGTGGTAGGCAGGGCATGTGGGCTGAGGCCTGCGTGACTAACTCAAAACCGGTAGGTTTCTTCCAGCTTCACCTGCCTCTGCTTTTCAGAACCAGATGGGCAGAGACATAATGGGAGAAGCGAAAGGCCCTCTGTTGATTTTTAGAAGTTTAAACATTATCATTGAAAGTGTATAGAAGTTTTTCTCTCCAGGGAATCATCATTAGTAAAATTGATACATCTAATTTTTTTTTTTTAGAGAGAGCCCACGTGTGCTTGGGAGTGGGGGAGGGGCCGAGGGAGAGGGATAATCTCAAACTGATTTGGGATTATCGTACCAGCTGTAGAGCCCAGTGCGGGGCTCAGTGTGGCGCTTGATCCCTCAACCTGAGCTGAAACCAAGAGTCGAACGCTTTAACTGAGCCATCCAGGCGCCCCACAATAATATATCAGTGTTTTTAAGAGATGTTTTCATTTTTCAATGACTTGTTTGTGTTCATTACTGTATGGGATCTCAAAGACTCTAAAATGAGTAAGCACAGCCTTATAGGGAAGTAGATTATATAAACAACTAGCTAAAACCACAATTTATTATAGAAATATTAGGAATATGTCTTGTCTGTGAGTCTTTCTTCAAGTTCACAGCCATTAGTTAGAAAGGACTATTATCCCATCAACCTCCCCCACCCCCCAAACAAACCCCACCAATTGTTGATGTCAAGAAAAACTTGCGGCTACAAAGCGCATGCGTTGTGGAATTAGGACATCTGAGACTTGCTGTGTGTGGGAATTTGGCTGTTAAGGGTCAGAATTCCATCACAAGTTGCCTGAGGATCAAAGTGCATCTTTTAAAACATCACATACCTCCAAGAAGTTTAGGCTAGCAGATACACTCTCGTTTGAAGTGTAACAGTAAGCTTTCTTTTAATATGTGGCCAAGACGATTTGCAGGATATAGTGAAAATTTTGATTGAGGATCAAGATAGAGTGGTAATTTTGGAGTTAGAGCATTTTGGTGGTGGAGCAGACTTTATGCAGTGCCATGCGTTCACCTTTGGACAGGCTGAGGTAGGAGGATATTGAAAACTGGAGCAAACAGCCCAAGGGGTAGAAAGAGCTGGGAAGGCTCCAAATACAGACATTTTTTTTCTGATTTCCCCCTGGAATCTGCTAAGGGTGCCTTTCTCTTCTTCACCATCTCACCACGTAGCTGTCTCCCGCAGGACCCAGAACTGATGAGTTAGATGAGCATCCATGAACGGTGTGTTAAAGCTGATACTATTTGAAATGTTAATTCTTGGTCCTACACTCTGTCAGCCACAATAATGCTAGCTATGTAATTCTGACCAGATTCTAAGTCGGACTTCAGGCTGGACAATGAATGGGAACTTGCAGTGGTTACACCCTCTCTTGAAAAAAAATTTAAAAAAATTTTTTTGTTTTAAGATTTTATTTAGTTATGAGAAAGAAAGAGGGAAGAGCGAGCACAGGCAAGGCGGGTAGCAGGCAGAGGGAGAAAGAGGTTTCCTGCTGCGCAAGGAGCCCAATCCCAGGACCTGAGCTGAAGGCAGATGCTTAACTGTGTCCCTGTGCTTTGTGGGTGCCACGTCCTGGTTATCTCTTTTTGAGGGTGCACAGAGAGCATTCCAGCTTGAGATCAGGAACTGAGGTTTTTACTTCTCGTTGTCTAACATATAGTTCTTTCTTGTGTCTTGCTCAATGTGGATAATACTAACACACGTAGTTAATGATCTACTTTGAGGATTATCTGAAGCGAGATTTTGATCTTAGGCCAGCTTCCCCTGTGGTATGTGATTGGAAATTGTGAACAAGTTCAGAATTTAGCTTAGGTAAATTATAACCAGATAAGTTCTTTTGCTACCAAAACCAAGTATAGTTTACTTTGAATTGACCTAACGTTCAGATTATGGACCCACTCAGAACTAACACCTTATTAATTAAAAAAAGAAAAGAAATAAGCAAACAGAACAGGATTATCCCTCAATAGTGACCGGATGCTAAGGGCAGCGCGAAGATTTATTGAAGATTACAGTGAAAGCCAAGGTGAAGGAAAGCAAGAATCAGGAAGTATGTGTCCCTCCCTCTGTACCAGTGTGAGCACCTTACAGGTGAAGAGCGTGTGTTGGTGAGCGGACACTGGCACGTCTGCAGGCCATTACTGAATTTTGCATGAGTTTACACAAGGGGTTGGCAAACTATAGTCAGCTGCCTGTTTGGTTGGATGTTTTTTTGTTTTTACTCTTCTCCGCTTACTAGCAAAGAACTGTCCTTACCTTTTTAAATGGGTACATTTTAAATTGCTTATGTAAGTATTTATGTAATATCCTCTACCTCCAAAGCTTAAAAAATATACTCTGTGGCCCTTTAAGAAAACATTTGCTGGGCCATGGTTTGGAACTTCAGAAGCAGGAGGCTTGGGTTTCTAGCCCATTCTGCTATCTGGAAATAAGTATGTCAGAATGCTGACTTGTGAAAGAGTCTCGCTTCATAAGGACACTGTGGTCTGACATCCTTCTTGGCTGTGGGAAAGTGAAAGAGAGAAGGGCTTGGGCTGCTTTGCTTCCTGGTTTTAGTCCAGGAAGGTGACGGATAACAGGGGCCAGTTCACAAGTTTTGAGTGTAGATTTCCTCCGAGTGAAGCAGTAACATAAACACAAGAAACTGTGGAGAAAATATACTTCAAAGCACATTTTGCCTTTAGGATGTAGGAAAAGGCCACGAAACTGAAATGTCCCTCTACAATGAACCATTTCTGTCTGGGCTTTGGATGTTCCGATTTCCCTGGATTCCAGCCATGGGACGGTACCATTTACTGTGTTTCTACTTGTTGACTCTTTCAGTTCTAAGCATCCATTCTTTCCTGTCAGGGAAACCTTCAAAATTATAATAAAATGCCATCATGGGTTAGGGGCGCCTGGGTGGCTCAGTGGATTGAGCCTCTGCCTTCGGCTCGGGTCGTGGTCCCAGGGTCCTGGGATCGAGCCCCGCATCGGGCTCTCTGCTCGGCGGGAGGCCTGCTTCCTCCTCTCTCTCTCTCTCTGCCAGCCTCTCTGCCTCCTTGTGATCTCTCTGTCTGTCGAGTAAATAAATAATATCTTTAAAAAAAAAATGCCATCATGGGTTAAAAGTCTTGAAGAAATGTAATACAGAAAAGGAGTTAATGATATTCCCCCGGCTTAGGAGATTTGGAAAGGCTTTGGACTGCTACCAGTGACCGACACCTCAGCTCTTAAGCATTCACTTTCATTGTTCTCTGTACTATTCCAGGCCTTCCTACATCCTAAAAACAAGCATCCCTTGAGGGTGGGGACTGTGTCCTATGTTGTTCGGTCTTTGTTTTCAGAGCCTGGTACACAGACACTTAAATGTTGAATGCAATCTATTTTTTAAATCTTATTAAATTTATACCATACTGCCCTGTTTTAGGGCGGGGCTTACTTAGTATAGGAAACACCCCTCTTGTGTGGTACTTCAGAGTTTATAAAAGCTCCCACATAAAATTCCCCTTTTTCTTGCCCACTTCTCAGTAATAAGACTGCAGCCAAAACTTTGGAACCTGGCTTGGAAATTATAGTTCACTTCGGTCTTTCCTCACCGTAGAAGGGGGATCTTGACCAGAGCTTAAATCCTTGGCTGGGCCTCATGGCTTCGACTGCCCAGAGGAGCCATTACTGCACGTAGAAGCAGTGTCAGGCTCCTCTGTCCTCCTCTTTCCCAACTTCTGTGGCCAGTAGTCTGCTGGGGCTGTCCACCTAGGCTTCCCTTTCTTCTCTGGCTCTTAGGAAAATAAGAAATTTAGATTCAAATGTATAAAAATACAAATCTACCTCTCATTGACCTGCCTCAGATTTGGACTTACTCACAGATGAGACCAAGATCCTTCCCGAGTCCCCAGGCTTTCCCACCTGCCTCTGTGCCCCAGATGTAGTGTCTCTTGTTTGCCCTTCCTCAGGAAGCTGCATACCCTACTTCCACAGTCACTAAGAAGGAGAGCCTTCCTTGATCTTCCGAAGACACCAGTCCTTTCTGTTCTAGACCTGTGTGTGCTTTCCCTTCCTAGCACTTTCCAGCTTTAGTTCTGCAGCTGCTGACTGACTCCTTGATTTACATTGACCTTCACTAAAGTCTTTGAGCTCCCTGAAGGCAGGGCTGTGTTTGTTACCCTCATTGTTTAATCTCAAGTGCTCAGTACAAATCCTGCTATGAAAGAGGCGCTTGATAAATAATGCCTCCCGTAGGTCTGTCTTCTGGAAATTATGTTCCTCTGTACTACTTACGTCCAGTGATTAACAGTTAGAAAGTGCTATCTTCTGCTTTCCAGATGGCTTAAATTCCTTTGACTATCCTACAGGTTAGCAACTTTGTAGGATGTTATATAATGTTAATGAATGACAAATAAAAGTGTTATTTCTACTTTTAGCCCCCCCCACTTGCAAACTTATCTTGCCTCTTATAAAAGCTATAGTGGCAGGATTTTATTGTAATTACTGAAGTTCATTGCCAATTTCCTCTAAATGGCATTTATTTTCAAATTTTAAATTTGAAGGGAAACTATTCTTTTTATTTCTGCATCTTTGCGCCACCTAGTGGATTTTGTCTGTTACTACGCAGTGGCCTTTTCTGATTTCGTGACCGTCGCCAGTTCCACAAAAGGGAAATCTTGGGTACCTTTTTATGCTTTAAGATCGCATACAGTTTCTACCAGTAGTTTCTGTTATTAGCCAGAGTTGTATTTTTCTGAGAGGAGCTCAGCGTGCTGACTTCAGAATTTAAAAATTTGTTGACCCATACGTGAAATTTCCCACGTCACCAATAAAGGAATGGTGTGGTGTGGGGGAGGGGTAACTACACAGTGTAGTATGGACTCCGTTTAGTCAGCTTATGTAATAGTGACACCATATCAGACCAAAGAATGAGATCTTTTTCTAAGTTTAGAAACAAAACTGTTTCAAACATCTTAACTTTTTATTTATTTAATATATTTTGTTATGAGAAGAAAGCAGTAGGAGAAGCCCACTGTTTTTGTATAACTCGCTTCAGTTTCATGTGTGTTTCATTATTAAGTCAAAGTCATTAGTAAGGCTTGCTGATTTGCATCTTCAGTATTTTTAATAGCTTGGCTTGGTCTCCCACTTTGCCTTGGTGTGGGAGGTGGATGCAGGAAACCTCACCTTTCCCCTTCCTGTCTCTGGTCTTTGCTGCCCCCTCCCCTTAATGGAGTGTGTTCTAGGGCAACCGAGAGTTGTTTTTCTCTCTTGATTCCATGAGATGCAGTGGATACACACTGTGCTAAATGTACCATTCAAGCACACTTTCAGTTATCAAGTTTGATATTTTAAATGTATAATAAATACATATGCTGTTCAAACCATAAATTGTAAGCTTTTAAATCTTATTCATAGATTAATGGTTTAATATAAAATTATTTATGTCTCATATTGAGAACTGGCTAAATTAGTGTTTTCAAAGTATCAAAAATGTGTCTTGTAAAGAAAGGAAGTTTAATTAAATAAATCTACATTAAAGGCAAAAAAAAAAAAGGGCATCTGGGTGGCTCAGTGGATTAAGCATCTGCCTTTGGCTCAGGTCATGATCCCAGGGTCCTGGGATCGAGTCCCACATCGGGCTCTCTGCTCAGTGGGGAATCTGCTTCTCCCTTTCCCTCTGCTTGTGCTCTCTCTCTCTCTCTCCTCTCTCCCTCTGACAAATAAATAAATCTTAAAAAAAAAAAAAGTTATGGGTCAGTACATAAGAAGATGCTTGGAAATGTTAGTGGTGTTCAATTCAGAAATACTACAAAATATGGAGAGGTCTCCAGGCACTGCAATTTTGCCACAGTATTAGTTAAAGTAGCCAAAAAATGATGGAAACATTAAATGACTGCTAGGGATGTGATTAACAAATTATATGCTAAATGTGGCTATTTATAATTTTAAGTTAAACATTTAGTTTCTTAATAGCAGTAGCTGCATTTCAAATGCTCAACATGGTTCCACATTGGGCAGTACAGGTACAGAATATTATCATTACAGCTCAGAGTTCTGTTGGAGATACTGTTAGACCAGTGCTTCTCTAACTTCTGTGTGCACTTTAATCACATGGGGGCTCTTGGTAAAATACACACTCTTTTCAACAAGTCTAAGGTAAAAAAACAGGTCCAAGGTAGGTTTTTAGGATTCAGCATTTTTTTTTTTTTTTTAAGAATTTGTTTGTGTGTGAGAGAGAGAGAGAGCAAGAAAGAGCATGAAGTGGCAGGTGGGGGGGGAGGTAAAAAAAAAGCTCCTCTCAGCAGGGAGCCCAATGTGGGGCTTGATCTCAGGACCCCAGGATCAGGACCTGAGCAGATGCTTAACCAGCGGAGCCACCCGTGGACTCCAGGATTCAGCATTTCTAATAAGCTCCCAAGTGTTGGCAATACAGTATCTAAACATGAGGTTTTTGAAATTCCTGCATTTATTTCCGGATTCTGATAGAAAAGGCTTGCTTTGAGACATCAGACTCTGTAAGGCTGACTGGCTTTCTGGGGATTAACTAGGGATATTGATCTGTGGTGGAAGCATTGTGTCACTCTTTTCTCTGTGACCCATCCTGTGATGGTGCCTTGGGTCTGGGAGGGACAGTTTATTCTGTGTTTCATTAGGGCCAACCCTGCTAGCAGGATTTAGCTGAGCACTCTAATAACTGGTTTTCTAACCTGCCTTTTGACAAAGCAGTTTATAATTTTCTTTATCTTGGTACCTGTCATGGGGTGGTGGTTTGTATATGTGTTTGTTTGTTTTTTTTAAGTGAAGCTGTGTTTTAATATTGTATGGGCTTAGTCGGATTCAAAATCATAGAGTAGACAGGACTATGTCCCTGTTGCCAAATTAGCACCTTCCTTTTTGGCTTATTAATGGTTCCTGTGTAATTACAAATAAGAATGGTCTGTTTAAATTACAATTATACTTCATAGCTCAGTGTATCAGCACTATGAACATAGAGGTCTGAAATGTAATTATCTGATCTGCTGATCCCAACCCCCCCATATATCTTATTAAAGTTGGACTCATGCAGATCTGGACTCAGACTGTGATCAGCCAGCTACTAGCTATGGAACTGTGTGAAAGTTCCTTATATTTATATACATATATATACACATTTTTTTTCTTTTAATATTTTTTTTTAGAGCAGTGTAAATAAAATTCACAGCCTGACTGAGGGGGAGGTACAGAGATTTCCCATCTGTCCCCTGGACCTACCAGGGTAAAGCCTTCCGTCATCGGTACTCCCTACCAGAGCGGCACGTGAGTTACAGTTGACGAACCTACACTGACACATCACTATCACCCGAAGTCCACAGTCCACAGCTCACTTTTGGTGTTGTACCTTCTGTGGATTTGGACAAATGTATAATGCATCTATCATTATGGCATCATAAGAGTATTTTTACTGCCCTAAAAAAATCGTCTGTGCTCCGTCTGTGTTCTCTCTTTCCCTCCAGCGCTGGTAACCACTGATCATTTTATTGTTTTCATAGTTTTCCTTTTCCAGAAGGCTGTATGTTTGAATCAAACAGGATACCGCCTGGTCAGGCTGGCTTTTTTCACTTAGTAAGATGCGTTCAGTTTCTTCCATGTCTCTTCATGGCTTGATAGCTTCTTTCTTTTCAGTGCTCAGTAATATCCCATTGTTGAGACGCGTCGCGTGTTTAGTCATCCACTCACCTACCGAAGGACATGCTGGCTGCTTCCAGGTTTTGGCAGTTCTCAATAAAGGTGCTATAAACATCTGTTTTGTTTGGACATAAGTTTATAATTCCTTCGGGTAAATACCAAAGAGCACGAGTGCTGGATTGTGTGATGAGTATGTTTGGTTTTTTTTTGGTTTTATTTTTTTTTAAGATTTTATTTTTAGGGGCGCCTGGGTGGCTCAGTGGGTTAAGCCGCTGCCTTCGGCTCAGGTCGTGATCTCAGAGTCCTGGGATCGAGCCCCGCATCGGGCTCTCTGCTCTCTAGGGGAGCCTGCTTCCTCCTCTCTCTCTGCCTGCTTGTGATCTCTCTGTCAAATAAATAAATAAAATCTTTAAAAAAAAAAAAAAGATTTTATTTTTAAAGGTTTTTTTTTTTAAGATTTTATTTATTTATTTGACAGAGATCACAAGTAGACAGAGAGGCGGGAAGATAGAGAGAGGAGGAAGCAGGCTCCCTTCGGAGCAGAGAGCCCGATGCGGGACTCGATCCCAGGACCCTGGGATCATGACCTGAGCCGAAGGCAGAGGCTTTAAACCACTGAGCCAACCAGGCGCCCCAAAGATTTTATTTTTAAATAATCTCTCCACCCAGCATGGGGTTCGAACTCAGAACCTCGAGATCAAGAGTCACGCGCTGCGCTGCACTAAGTCGGCCAGGCACCGCTGAGATGTGTTTGGTTTTTAAGGAAGCCACTGCCCTGTCTTCCCGAGTGGTCGTCCCGTTTCCATGTTCTCGCCAGCTCCTGCTGCTCCACATCCTCATCGCATGTGGTGTTGTCATTGTTCCAGATTTTGGCCCTTCTACTGGGTAGAGTGGTTTCTCCTTGTTTCAATTTGCGGACTCCTGACGACATAGTATGTTAAACATCTTTCATATACTTAGTTGCCGTCTGTGGGTCTTTGGTGGGGTGTCTGTTGAGGTCTTTGGCCTGTTTTGTAATCAGGTAGTTTTATTACTGTTGAGTTTTCAGAGGTTTTTGTATGCATTTGTCTGATAATTGTTCTTTATCGGACATCTTTGCAAGTATTTTCTCCTAGTTTTTGGTTAGTCTTTTCATTGTCATTCACAGAGCAAAACTTTGTAATTTTAGTGAAGTCCAACTTATTCTTTGTTTCATGGCTCATCAGACCTTATATTTGCATAAGTAAAAAAGGGAGGAGTTGGGTTTTTGGAAGGGTTAATTGTTAACAGTCATTAAACACTTGATACGATGTTTGGCGCTTTTTAATTTTCCGTCAGTGATGATGTGTTTTGGGTCCCCTGGTTTACACACGTGTTCACAGAGGTGCAGCTCTAGGGAGCTTATACCTAGCTGTCCAAGTCACCATGGTTTTGCAGTCACTCCGAAGAGCTGCTGAGCCGGGTTGACTGGACCCAGACCAGCTACTTGGAAATGAATGTCAGGCTTGTCAGAGCGACTGGATCCACTGCTGGTCTAGCGCCAAGCCAACAACCATGGCTGCGGCTGCGGCTGCGGCTGCGGCTGCGGCTGCGGCTGCCTTCTTCTTTTTTTTTTTTTTTCGGGTTTAAGGCCAGGAACTGATCACAATAGTTTCTGGGGCTCTATCAGTGTACAGGGAAAAAGGTAGTGTTTATCAGTGGAAAGGATTCAGGCTTTGCAGCCACACTGACCTGGGTGAGAATCTGTTCTCTGCTACATTTTACTTGTATGAACTTCAGCAAGTTACTTTACTTCTCTGGCTTAAGTCTTCTTTTCTGTAAGAGGAATCTAATAATTATGATATTGGTAATAGCTAAAAATGATGGAGCATTTACTATGTGTCAGACACTACCCCGAGATCTCCACGTGCATTGTTTGCTTAAATTCTCGTAACAAGCCTAGAAAGGTTTACAGTTGGGGAAACTGAAGCAAAGATAAGTTAATGTAATTTGCTTGAGTTAAGTGGTTAGTAGAGACCAGAATCTCCACTTTCTGATTATGGAATCCATGATGCATCCCTCAAAAAAATGCTTTTTTTGAGATATAATTCACATACCATACAATAAAAGTATACAATTCAGTAGTTTTTAATATATTCACAGAATTGTACAACCCCCACCATATCAATTTTAGAACATCTTTATCACTGCAAAAAGTAATTCCCGTACCTGTTAGTTAAATCACCCCCATTTCTCCCTGAATAACTACTCCTAGGCAGCCACTGATCTGCTTTGGTCTCTGGATTTGCCTCTTCTAGACATTTATGTAAATGGAATCCTTACAGTATTTGTCTATTTGCACCTCTCTGGCTTCTTACATTGTCTACAAGATTCATCTATGGCACAGCGTGTATTGGTACTTCATTCCTCATGGCTAGACACTAGTCCATTGTATGGATAAACCACATTTGGCTCACCCGTTTACCGACTGATAGTCATCTGGATTGTTCCCACTTTTTTGCTATTACAAATAATGCTGCTGTGAACATTTGTGTACAGTTTTTGCGTGGACATATACTTCCAGTTCTCTCAGCGTCCATGATATGTTCTAAACTACTAGACTGCACTCTTCCAGGAGACAGAAAACAGGCCGTTCTTACTTGGGAGTGATCTGGTTACATTGTTGCTGCAGTGCCTTTGGTGGGTACCTTTATTGAGTGCGCTGATTCAGTGATGAGCACGGAGCCAGGCTTTTCCAAATGCTGCTTCATTTAGTCCTTACATTTATAACAGGGTAGACATTGTGTCCTGTTTTACAGATGGGGCCACTGAGCCTCACCAAGTAAACTGCTTAAGGTCACAGAGCTTGTAGAGCATGTATAGAGCGGAGCCTGGACCAGGTGTGTGGGATGGCCTGCAGAGCTCTTACTTGAACACCATATGGCAGTATACCCAGAGGTATATTCATGAAGACCCTGCCTCCCACTTCGAGGTTTGTTGGCCTGGATTTAACAGACCGCTTTCCACAGGAGTTTGCTTCATTTCACCCTATGAAGTAGACAGTGATACTCATTTCTTATTTGTATCAAATGGCAACAGAATTCCCCATGCTCCCAAGGTCATGGATGGGTTGGAGGGTCAGAGTCTTGGTTGGAGGTGTCTTCTTGGAGTCTAGGTTCATTGCTCTTTGCATTTCAGCACAGCTGCTTTCTAAACAGCAGTGGGGTCCCCAGGCATACCGTCATACCATTGTTGTCTCCCAATTTTCTTTATTTTAATGCAGACTGAAGTTTTCCCTTAGGTAAATAAAGGGTGATGGGTTTGAAAAAAAAAAAAAAACAAAAAAACACCTCAGTAAACCCTGGTGCCTTTCAGCAGTGGGCCTGGAATCTAATCATATGAATTCTGAGAACCTGTCAGGAATCCCTCTTATAACTTGTGTATGTTATTTTTTCTTAGCTGTAAACATTCTAAG
Organism: Enhydra lutris kenyoni; assembly: GCF_002288905.1. Classification (NCBI taxonomy): domain Eukaryota; kingdom Metazoa; phylum Chordata; class Mammalia; order Carnivora; family Mustelidae; genus Enhydra; species Enhydra lutris. Next base: position 10,526,952 of record NW_019154117.1, read on the forward strand.
ATGTGTGCTGTGAGCACCTACTCTCTGGAGCTGTGAAGGGAGGGTAAGGAGCGGGGGACTGCCTTGTTTATCCCATCGGAAAGTGAAATACTTCTGGAATAAATGATGGACAATTTTTATTGGCAAACCAAAAATTGCTTGAAGAGTTAATTCATTGCTGACTAGTTTACTGTTATAAGGAAGCGTTTACTTTGAGAGACCACAGCCAAGTGCCCCAAAGCCAAGGACTTGGTTTATAATTTAAAAAATGAATCATTTTAGGGAAAGAGACTGGAGCTCATTTTCTGCCTTTCCTGGGAAATAGTGGTTGCTGCCTACTTCTTTGATAGGTGTCTTGAAATTGTGCCCAGCGATTGGAATTTTTACTAAATCCTTTACCACCATTAAAATAAGACCGATTTCGTGAGATAAGAGAGGGGTATGGTCTTTGTAACTGCCATTACCTCAGTCACCTTGCTCCAGCCCCACACAGCCTTTTTCCTTCCTTGAACATAACCAGATTCTTTCTCACCTTGGGGCCTTTGTAATTCTGTTCCCTCTCCTTGGAGAACGGTTCCGATTTTTTTAGGATTAGTGCTTTCCAGTATCATAGCACTTACTGCTCTTGCGATTATAGTATATGTTTATTTGTTTATTATTTTTCCCATTAAAATCCCTCCTGTGAGGGAAGGACTTGGCTTGTCTCCCACCAGCGCAGACAGTGAGCCTTTATCTTCATCTGCTGTGGCAATGAGCAGCACTGAGCTGTCCTTACTGTGGACTGTCCTACTTACTGTCCTGCTATGACTGCCTTGCACAGTGACTTTGGGTAATTTGTCTTTCAGTCCACAGGCTGCTGTTCAGTAAATGTTTGTCAAGTATATGAATGTGGAGGTTAGAAATCTTGGGGAAGGTAAATTGTTAAACTTGAGGTCTTCTCATTGAGGCAGGTGTTCTACCACAAAATGTCCTTTGGATGCCCCTGGTAGAACAACTTCTAGGGAAAGGCCCAGTGGTTCCGAAAGCCACTCTCCACAACCCTTTTTCTTTCTCAGAGTCTTTGCTCTGTGCTGTTGTTGGCATCCTGCACAACGCCCCCCCACAATCCCGTTCATTCTTCAGACCTTATCTCAGTGTCCCTTGCTTAAGGGGAACCTCCCCCCATCCCCTGTCAGGTACTGACTCTTGCCAGGCTTCCTGAGGGCGGTGACATATCTCTAAAGGCCATGCTTTTTATTTATCCATCCGTCCATCCATCCATCCATCCATCCATTCATTTAATAATCTCTGTGCCCAACATGGGGCTCGATCTCACAATCCCAAGATTAAGAGTGACATGCTCTTCCAGCTGAGCCAGCCAGGTTCCCCAGTGCTGTATCTGTATCATTTCATCCTCAAAGTCTAGTAGGCGGCCCTTGGTAAATATTTGCTGATTGAATGAATGAAGAATTAATGATAGTGTATTTGCATACCCATGTTCCACTGCAGCACTGTTCACCATAGCCAAGAGGTGAGAGTCACCCAAGTGTCCATCCATGGACGACTAGATCAACAGAATGCTGTATACACATACAATGGAATATTATTTAGGCTTAAAAGGGAAGGAAATTCTGTTGCATGCTACAAGAATGAACACAGAGCACATTATACTAAGTGAAGTACGTCCCACATAAAAGACAAACACTGTGGGACGCCTGGGTGGCTCAGTGGGTTGAGCCGCTGCCTTCGGCTCGGGTCATGATCCCAGCGTCCTGGGATCGAGTCCCACGTCGGGCTCCTTGCTCAGTGGAGAGCCTGCTTCTCCCTCTGCCTCTGCCTGCCACTCTATCTGCTTGTGCTCACTCTCGTGCTCTCTCTCTCTCTCTCTCTCTGACAAATAAATAAATAAAATCTTAAAAAAAAAAAAAAAAGACAAACACTGTGAGACTCCACTTACGTGCAATATCTAGTAGCCAGATTGATAGGAACAGAAAGTATAATGGTGGTTACCAGGGCTGGGAGGAGGGGGCAGTGGGGAGTTGTTTAATGGTGTAGAGTTTCTGTTCTGCAAGACGAGTAGTGGAGACTGGATGCCCAGCAATGTGAAGTACTTAACACTACTGAACTGTACACTTAGAGATGATTAAGATGGTAATTCTGCTATGCATTTTTTTAAAGCACAATTAAAAGAATTAGGACAGAAACTGTGACTTCTGGAAATCACTGTACAAGAATCTGGGATTCTTAAGTGGTAGGATGCCTGTGACTTCTGGGCAGTATGCATAAATTAGGGAAAGAATATTTATTTCCTCATCAGGGAAGTTTAAGTATGTTCAGAAGGACTGTCAGAGGCAAGGAGGGAGCTGCTGGGGCCTTCCCTCGTTGCCTCCGTTCTTGTGCTCCTCTGCTCTGGGGGCCCAATGAGCCAGTGAGGCCTGGGATGAGCCTGGCCGTGTGTTGGGAGGCTGCCTCCACCCGCACAGCTCTGCTGAGTACGCGTCGTTGTATTTCCTGCCTTTGTCAGTGTAAGATTTGAAGCAAACTTTTTCTCATGTCCTACTCTATTTTGCTGTCCTAATGCTTGTGAAAAGCTTAAAGGAAAGACATGAACATTTTTTTTGAGTGCTGTTCAGCATGCACCCTTTGTAGAGGTTATTTCATTTCAGACGGACAGTGGCCCTCTGAGGTGCAGGCGGTATTATCCCCATTTTTAAAGAAGGAGACACATTATCTAAGGCCACAGCTAAGTGACAGAACAGAGACTGCTCTGCAGATCTGCCTTTACACTTTCCATTTCTGCCTCTGCTTCATGTTGTTTCCCGTGTGGTCTCCATCTCATGGTCCATATTTATCAATCGGTTTGGAGGGTGCACTGTTCTCATAGAACAGACTGCTTGCTGTGCCCCCCCCCCCCCCGTGTAACATGCACAGTAGTAGCAAGAATGACGACTGGATCCCCAAGACCATGCTTCTGAAATCCCAAACCCAACTTGAAACCCCAGGCATCCCATGAAGTCTTTTCTAGATGTCCAAAACCCTAAAATATATTTTTTACTCTCCGCCACCCCCCACCATCGGTAAAAACAGAAACGGCTCTTTGTTACTCTTTTATCTGCTAATTTTACAGAGAGGTTAGGGAGAAGAGAAGACTGCCGAGTGAGCACTCTGTCCCCCAGTTGGCTCCAAGTTTCCTCACGCCTCCAGACCTCTTATCGCCAAGGATGTGAAACATCTTATCTTCAGACCTCTAATTTCTGTGTAATATCAGCAGTTCCATTACCTGAAACATTACCTGTTCATTTCCAGCCAGCTTACATGTTTTGTGTATGTGTGTAGGGGAGGGTCTGTGTAAATAAACACTTCTCTAAATGTTCATTTCCAGAGTTTTGCTCCAAAATGTCTATTTGTTTAGTAATTTCTACTTCGATACTGAGTCACTCTCTATGTCTGACAAGAATATTTGCTCCGATTCTCTCGTTCCAGAGGGAGGGAAAGAAAGCTGTTCAAGTGGTGTAAATCCCCACTGCTTTCTTTTTTTCCCTCACAAGTGGTGCTTTTCAAAGCGTTCCGGTGTCCCTGCTGTATGGATGTGTCACTGTGCGAGATGACAACGGGATTTGCTGGGAATGTGGGCCACTATTGTATCCGCCTTACGTAACCACGTGGAGTGATGGCAATGGGTGAGCAGCCTGGGGTGTAGGCAGTGGCCTGGCCGATTAGTCCCCAGAGGCCATGAAGACTGCTCAGGTCCTCCAGAGGATGTGGATCCAGGCTGTTAAAAAGTTGGGGAGATTGAAAAGCCATGTGAGTCCCTCTGCAAGCTCTCCCCCCTTTTCTTTCCCAGCTTTTCTTTGTGGGAAGTGGTTGGGGAGCAAAACCTTTACAGTGACTCCTTTCTCTTCGGATTTATTTGCGCTTCTGGCAGCTTTCAGTAACAAATTGTGACATATGGCATGTAGTCAGTGGTGGGTTTTAAAAATACTTGGCTTATTTTTAGCAGACGTGTGAAACTGATAGCCTCTTACGGGACTTACGAATCAAAGGCTGCTGTTTTCCATGTGTTGGGAGTCTGCGAGCACTGTGTTGCTTCCCGGGAATGACTTAATTACACTGCCTCGTAGAAGATGTTTGTGTTTGGGAATTTCTTGTTTTGGGGTAAAACTTCTTGCTTCCTTGTTCTACAGAAATCCTTATTCTTATAGCTAGGTTCTGAAATTACAGGAAACAGTTTCTCACATGTTCTATTTTCCTTTTAGACTCAGAACAGTAAGTACCACTGTAATATTTGAGTGTTTATCTTTATGGCTTGCGGTTTTTATCAGGTAGCTTCTTACGGGTTGAGTCTGAATAATCTTTAGCTTTAGCTATGGCTTCCATCTCCGGGAAACAGCACTTTGTGGACAGAAAGCCTAAAAGTTGCCTGTTGGGGGAGTAGAGGCAGTGAAGACTTCTAGTTATCTGCCCTCTAGTTGGTTTTTAACATGTTTATGTAAAATGTAGGATTTTACCTGTTTGGCCAAGATATTTCAGAGGGAAAAAACAACTTGAGGATATTTTTTAAAAGACATATCAAATTGAACTATTTGTCTTTGTTCCTTTCTCTTCATTCTTCATGTAAATACTGTGTGTTAAACACAGTTTTTTATTTATTGTAGAAAATTAGCTCCCTTTAACTTTCCACATTGTCTAGGAATGACTCGTTATAATATCATATATAATTATATGATATTATATTATACATTACATATATATTATTATATATAATATTATAATATATATGATATGATATGATATGATATAATTATAATATATAATTACAATTAATACAGTTTACATGAAAGTGGAAGTGAGGAGGGGCTGGGAGCAGTACACTGAAGAAGATGCTTCTGGTGTGTGGGGTATTGACTGGGGTGGGAAGGAGACCTGGGAGTTGTGCCCCCTGCTGCTCCCACCGAGCTAAATGATCTCTCCCTCATGGGCCTTCCGTGCATTTTTCAAATTATTACCACTACCCTGTCTTTCCCTTTTCCAGTCGAGTGATCACACTTTGTTCTGCCTTTTTACTTTGTAGAGTCTGGGCTTAAAAAATATTTGGTATAAGGTCCCTTGTCTAGGAATCAGGTGCACCTTGAAATTCACTCATATGCCCCCCACCCCGGTTTTGAACTTATAAAATGTTTGGTGCACATAAAGAATTATGTAATACTTGTGACCTTGAGCCTATCATACACACCCATCCATGGAGCCTCATGAGATGGATACAAAATCCTTTCTCTCTCTGCCTTTTCCCCAGCTCCCTTCATCCTGAAGTTTGTGGTTTTTATTCCCTTGCTTTTTTTGGTCATAGTTTTACTGCACACATACACACAGGCATCCCTAAACAAAACATCCCTACAGAAAATATTAGTTTTCTTGCTCTTTCTTTATTGTGGTTAAAAAAGATACCCACAGAAAATAAAACTCAGCGTCTTAACTGTTCTCTGTTTTATTTAATTTTTTAATTTTTAAATATTTATTTGAGAGAGAGTGAGCATGAGCAGAGTGAGGGGCGGGGGGAGAAGCAGGCTCTCTGTTGAGCCAGAAGCCCCATACGGGGCCCAGTCCTGGGACTCTGGTATCATGACCTGAGCCAAAGGCAGACGCTTAACCGAGTAAGCCATCCAGGCGCCCCAGCATCTTAACTGTTCTTGAGTGTGTAGTGCAGTGTTGAACACGTTCACATTGTGAAACACTGTTTGCTTTCTGAACGATATAAAAATGGCATCTGGCTCTGCACATTCTTCTAGGATGTTCTTCACTCAACATTCTGTTTGAGTTGCATCTGTGTTGTGGTATGTGGGGCTCTGATTTGTTTTCATTATAGTGTAATATTGCATTTTAATAATATATGATGATTTATTTGTCTGTTCTGCTCTTAATAGATATTTGGGTCGCTTATAGGTTTTGGCTGTTGAGAATGTTGCTGCTGTGAATACTCTGTGTGTGTATCCTTGTCACTTAATTCATACCTTCCTCTCAGGTTTTTGCCCAGGAGAGAAATCATGGATTATGTGTGTCTTTGGCTCTGATACCTGTGAGCTCTTCCTGGGGCCCTGTATGTAAAGCTCCTTAGAGCTAAGCAACAGCTCACTGGCTTTCACGCAGAGGGAGTCTGGATATTGATAGCAGTTCTGGGATCTGTGCGCAGCCCAGCACAGGTTGGGTGGGGCCCAAGCCCAGTGGCCCAGTTTGCAAGGCAGGAGCTGAAGCCCTCAGTTAAGCTGCTGTGCCGGCAGCCTGTCCCTGGGGGATATACCCAGAGATGATGTTCTGAGGAATGTGTGACTGTGTGGGGTGCTCATTGTTTCCCAAAAGGTTATTTATATAGATAAGCAGGGAAGACACTCAGTGATTTTCTGTTTGGGTACACTGTGGTTGGTAAACACTCCATGGGCTCTGGTGTTTTGTCTTGTTTTGTTTTGTTTTTTGTTTTTTTTTATTTGCCAGTGTATCAGAAGGGCCACAAATCACATGCTTGGTACATAGTGGGTGCTTAATAAATTTTTTTTTTTAAACATTTTATTCATTTATTTGACAGAGAGAGATCACAAATAGGCAGAGAGGCAGGCAGAGAGAGAGGAGGAAGCAGGCTCTCCACGGAGCAGAGAGCCCGATGCGGGGCTCGATCCCAGGACTCTGGGATCATGACCTGAGCCGAAGGCAGAGGCTTCAGCCTACTGAGCCACCCAGGCACCCTTAATAAATATTTTTGAATGAATGAATGAATGACTAAGTGAGTGAGTGAATTAAGGGTTTGCTCTGAGACCTTCATAAAAAGTTGTGGTTCTGTCGGCTAATGTACACAGTTACAGTACATTTTAATAGTTTTCAAAAGAGCTATTAAGATGTATTTTTACTTCAGTTTCCTAATCTTTAAAAAATAAGATTTTAGATTCATCACTTATTGTAACAGAACATACATTCTTTTAATATTATGTTTAAGTACTTAATGGTTTATGTCACAGCCCACTAACCCTAGGTAAAGAAGAAGCCATTTATAAACTGATCATTTTATACAAGTTGGTGAGCTCTTTGGGTACCTGGCAAAGTGTGATTGATGAAAATTTTAATTTAGTCCTTTTGGGGTGGTAGTGGTAGGAATTGGGGTTTAATTCTCTTTCTGATCAATCTAATTTAAATTATTCCTGTGGGCAAGGGTGCCTTGGTGGCTCCATTAAGCATCTACCTCTGGCTCAGGTCATGATCTTAGGAAGAGACCAACCTGGGCTCCCTGTTGAGCAGGGGGTCTGCTGCTCCCTCTGCCTCTGCCCCTCCCCCCCAACTTGGGTTCTAACTTCCTCCGTTCTCTCTCATTCTCCCAAATCAATAAATAAAAAAATCTTAAAAAAAAAATTACTCCTATGGGCAACATAGGAATACATAGATAATATAATCTCATTATGGAGGAATAGTGAATTTCAAAAAGCCAGGTTCATTCTACTTGGGAAACATTTAAAAAATAAAGTTTTGTTTAATTTGGCTGAATGATAACAAATTTTAAATCCAAAACTTTAAAAAGAGAATTTGCTGTTTTTATTTTAAAAATAAAAATTTATTCTTGGGACACCTGAGTGGCTCAGTGCGTTAAGTGTCTGCCTTTGACTCAGGTCACAATCCCAGGGTCCTGGGATCAAATCCCACATCAGGCTCCTTGCTCAGTGGGGAGCCTGCTTCTTCCTCTACCTGCAGCTCCGTCTGCTTGTGCTTTCTCTCCCTCTCTTTCTCAAATAAATAAAAATCTTTAAAAAAAAAGTATTCTAAAAGTAATATGCTCTTATAAAAATATTCTCTGCCATATGACAGCTCCTGGGGAAACTTAACATTTTTTTGGTATTGTTCCTACCTCTTTCCTATCTGCTTATACAAGGTTTATACCAATTTATCTTCCACCCCTTCCACCAAGAACAGACAGACCTAAAAATACAAAACCAACTAGCTCTTTCTCTCTTTAATTGAAAACAGAGTATTCATGACAAAGAGTTTAAAAAAATTGGTGGAAGTTAAATATTTTCAGTGCCTGTGCATTTCACTGTGTTGATTCACTTAACTCAAATATCACTCCCTTTTTGGATGTTGTGCTCCCTCCTGCTCCATAGCATTGCCCAGTCCTAGGGGTGATTGTCATGGTATTGGTTAGTTCTTTCCTGATGATTTTTAGATAAGTCTTTTGGAGAGGGTGCTCTATGATGTTTTTTCTTTCTTTTTTTTTTTTTTTTAAGATTATATCTATTTATTGGACAGACAGAGATCACAAGTAGGCAGAGAGGCAGGCAGAGAGGGGGTGGGGAAGCAGGCTCGCCACTGAGCAGAGAGCCTGATGCGGGGCTCGATCCCAGGACCCCGAGATCATGACCCGAGCAGAAAGCAGAGACTTAACCCACTGAGCCACCCAGGCGCCCCTCTATGATGTTTTTTCTTAACATGTAGGGATATAGCTATATTCAAAGAAGAGATGGCATCTGTATTTATTTTACCCCAACTTCCAGATTAATTCACTTTGTTGAAATTTGCCAGCTTTAAGGTAGCGTTAGGCACTGAGAAGATTAATTTGGGGAGCATGCCTGCTAGTGAAGTTCATTTCTAGTTGGTAGGTGACTGATTAAGGCCACGGTGAAATCTGAAGGTGTCGGGGAGTTGAGGTGTTCTGTGGAAATGGATGGAGATGATCAGTTTTGATCAACTAGGTTTCTGCTTCCTATTTCCTTTTAAGGAAACTTTTTTTTTTTAATAGAAAACTTTAATCTCAGAAAACTTGTGTTATACTGGCACATGTTAGACAGAGACCAGAGCATTCCAGAGGGACAGTGATGAAGCACTCCTAGAACACCAGATCACAAAGGCCGAGTTCACTTCAGGAGTGCTGTCCCAGAAGCAGGGTGCCACCAACTGTAATAGAAAATTTCCTTTAGGGGGCCTCAGTTGGTTAAGTGTCTTCAGCTCAGGTCAGGATCCTGGGGTCCTGGGATCCAGGTGCCTTGGGCTCCCTGCTCAGCAGGGAGTCTGCTTCTTCTTCTGCCCTTCATCCTGCTTGTGCTCTCACTCTCACTCTTGGTCTCTCTCAAATAAATAAAATCTTAAAAAAAAAAAAAGGAAAAGAAAATTTCCTTTAGGAAAACTTGCTAGTAGAAATCTGTGTCTTGTGAGGATGCGGAGAAAGGGGAACCCTCCTACACTGTTGGTGCGAATGCAGGCTGGTGCAGCCACTCTGGAAAACAGCATGGAGGTTCCTCAAAAAGTTGAAAATAGAGCTACCCTATGACCCAGCAATTGCACTACCAGGTATTTACCCTAAAGATACAAACGTAGTGATCTGAAGGGGCACGTGCACCCGAATGTTTATAGCAGCAATGTCCACA
>NW_019154117.1:10536404-10789949 GCF_002288905.1 Enhydra lutris kenyoni
TGTGTGTGTGTGTGTGTGTGTGTGTGTGTGTGTGTGTGTGTGTAATGGAATACTATGCAGCCATCAAAAGAACTGAAATCATGCCATGTGTGACAACGTGGATGGAACTAGAAGGTATTATGCTGAGCAAAATAAGTCAATCAGAGAAAGACAATTATCATATGATCTCCCTGATATGAGGAAGTTGAGAGGCAACATGGGAGTTTTGGGGGGTAGGAAAGGAATAATGAAACAAGATGGGATCGGCAGGGAGACAAACCATAAGAGACTCTTAATCTCACAAAACAAACTGAAGGTTGCTGGGAGAAGGGGACTAGGGAAAGGGTGATTGGATTATGGACATTGGGGAGGGTATGTGCAATGGTGAGTGCTGTGAAGTGTGTAAACCTGGCGATTCACAGACCTGTACTGCTGGGGCTAATAATACATTATATGTTAATTAAAAAATTAAAACATAAAAAAAAGAAATTGTGTCTTAATCGTATTAACAACTGTAATGGACAGTGTATCCACTTCTTGGTTTATGAGAAGGAAACCTTTCTGAGTGCCTCCTCTGCACTAACCACTGTACTAGGAGTGAGTGAGATATAAAAATCTTATCTGAAAATCCACTTTCATTTTCTTCCAGTTGACAGTGGTCTTGGTGAACAAACTTAAATAATTGGAGGAGATTTACCTAATTTAGACAATCTTTTTTGAATGTTTGCCTGTTTCACTGTGTTGATGTGCCTTCACTTAATCTAAACATCACCCCTTTTGGGATGCTGCTCCCACCCACCCCATCCCTGTCCCATAGCAGCTGGTCTCAGGTGTCCCGTGGCATATATTCTAGTTCTCTCCTGTTCCTCAGACAATTTGTATTTTCTTTTTAACCCTAGAGGTGATTTTTTTTATTCTAGTTTTTAATCTAAGAATTCTGATCTCTTGGAGCCAGATGGTATTAGCCATGGAAATGTCCTAAAAGTGAATGCATAGTGAGAGGGTGAGCTAAAGGAGATTACTTCCTCTCACTTTGAGTCATCAGTTATAGCTACTCAAGAGTAGGCTGGTTTACCTTCTGTACAAACAAAATTGCTTTTTTCTAACTCCCCTTTGCTAAAGGGAAAAAATGATGGGCTCCCATAGATCAGTTGATAGAATTGCCTTTTATGTTATGCTGTGTTCTCCCCATTTCAGAGAGTTTCTTAACCAGGGAAAAAGAAGCACTGCGTCTGGACATTTTCAGTTCTTTTCTCTCTCATATTAGTATCAGTGCAGGAATGGCAGATTTTATTGAGAAAAAAAAATTAGTATGAAACAACTAGTTCTTCTTAAATTATTTTCATTTATATATAAATATAGTAAGGCCTTTTATTTATATAATTATATTTCTTTGTGTCCTTATGTTTCAGAAAAATTTTTTTAAAAGATTTTATTTATTTATTTGACAGACAGAGATCACAAGGAGGCAGAGAGGCAGGCAGAGAGAGAGAGAGGAGGAAGCAGGCCCCCTGCTGAGCAGAGAGTCCGATGTGGGCCTCGATCCCAGAATCCTGGGACCATGACCTGAGCCAAAGGCAGAGGCTTTAATCCACTGAGCCACCAGGTGCCTCTAGAAATTCTTTATTAAAAAACATAGCTGGGGATACCTGGGTGGCTTAGTCAGTTAAGCGTCTGACTTGATTTCGGCTCAGGTCATGGTATCAGGGTCATGGGGTTGAGCCTGGCCTTGGGCTTCAGATTGGGCATGGAGCCTGCTTATGGTTCTTCTCACTCACCTTCTCTCTGTTCCCACCCCTACCTGTTCACTCACATTCACACTCTTTCTCGAAAAAAAATAAAAATAAGTAAACACAGCTGGACCTTCTTGTTTTTAATCCATCCTGACAGCCTGCCTATATTTATTGTGATTACTTTTCTATACTCTTCTATATTCTAGTTTATGTTTTATATTTATGCTGTTTTTTCCAGATTTCCCCTTTTGCCTTTTATAGATTGACTTTTTTGTTGTTTAATTTTTCCCTCTGCTATGTTGGAAGTTATGTACTTACTATAAGTATTCCTGAACTGGTTACCCCAGAAAAGTAGATTTAACTCAGTGAAGTTCAAAATTAATCATCAGTTTAACTCTGCTCCTGAATAAAACATTTAGAGTAATCTAATTACGTTAAAGTCTTCTGGATTTACATGCAGTGTTGCCCACTGCTTTGGTTCCATCTTGTTTAACTCTAAAAAACGGCACAATATTATTACAGTTGCATATAGCTGGGGGTTCAGGTTCACTTACATTCCTTCTTGCATCCTGGGCCTTACTTCTGGAGTTATGGTCCTTTTTTCCCAACTATTCTTCAGAAATTGTTTTATTGCTGGTCTAGAGTAATAATCTCTCCCAGTTTTTATTTTTTAAAAAATGTCTTTCTGCCCTTTAAATCAACATGTATTGTTTTTAAAATATTATTCTGTTGACTTTGGGCTTCCATCATTGCTGTTTAGAACTCCACTGTTAGGGGTGCCTGGTGGCTCAGTTGGTTAAGCGTCTGCCTTTCACTCAGGTCATGATCCCAGGGTCCTAGGATAGCCCGCTGTGGGCTCCCTGCTCAGCTGGGAGTTTCCGTCTCCCTCTGCCCATCCCCATCCTTGTGCGCACGAGCTCTCTCTCTCTTAAATAAATAAATAAAATCTTTTTTAAAAAGTCAGCTGTTGGGGCGCCTGGGTGGCTCAGTGGGTTAAGCCGCTGCCTTCGGCTCAGGTCATGATCTCGGGGTCCTGGGATCGAGCCCCGCATCGGGCTCTCTGCTCAGCAGGGAGCCTGCTTCCTCCTCTCTCTCTACCTGCCTCTCTGCCTGCTTGTGATCTCTCTCTGTCAAATAAATAAATAAAAAATCTTTAAAAAAAAAAAAAAGTCAGCTGTTATTCTAATTGTTTTTTATAGGTAATCTCTCCTGTCTAGGTGTTCTTAAGTCTTTACATTTTTTTCTGCTTTGGGATTATCATGTATTTAAAAGGGTTTTTCTCCCCATCTCTCCCCATTTACCCTGCCTGTGATGTGTTAGGCTTCTTGAACCCGAAAAATCTTCAATTCTGGAAGAGCCATTATCTCTTTGAGTATATTTCTCCCGTACCCTTTAACATCTCCTTCAGGAAATCTAACTAGACACATTGTAAGACTTCCTTGATCTTAACTTTTCTTTAGGATATCACACTTTTTAAATACTTTTTGCTGTGTTCTGGGTAATTTCTTCATACCTGTCTTCCATTTATTGTCTTCACCAGTGTGTAGTATGTGGTTCACTCCATTCTTTACCCCATTTCAATTACATATTTTTATTTCTTTTTTTTTAAAGATTTTATTTATTTATTTGACAGAGAGAGAGATCACAAGTAGGCAGAGAGGCAGTCAGAGAGAGAGGAGGAAGCAGGCTCCCTGCTGAGCAGAGAGCCCGATGCGGGCCTCGATCCCAGGACCCTGGGACCATGACCTGAGCTGAAGGCAGAGCTTTAACCCCCTGAGCCACCCAGGCACCCTACATATTTTTATTTCTAAAGTTTTGTTTGCTTTTTCCATCCCAGATGTGCTTGATCATTTTTGATGTTTTTCTTTACACTTCCACTTTCCCCTTTTAATTTCTTTTTAAATAATTTTTTTAAAATTCAACTTTTAAATTTAAATTCAGTTAATTAACATATAATGTATTATTAGTTTCAGAGGTAGAGGTCAGTGATTCATCAGTCTTAAAACCTAGTGTTTATATCACATGCCCTTCTTAATGTCCATCACCCAGTTACCTCTTTTCCACTGTCCCTTCCCGTCACAACCTTCATTTTGTTTCCTATGGTTAAGAGTCTCGTATGGTTTATTTCCCTCTCTGATTTTGTCTTGTTTTATTTTTTCTTCCCTTCCCCTATATTCATCTGTTCTGTTTCTTAAATTTCACATATCAGTGAGATCATATGATAACTGTCTTTCTCTGATTGACTTATTTCCTTTAGCGTAATACCCTCTAGTTCATCCACATTGGTGCAAATGGCAATTTTTCATTTTTTGATGACTGGGTAATATTCCATTTTGTGTGTGTGTGTGTGTGTGTGTGTGTGTGTGTGTGTATAACCACCTCTTCTTTATACATTCATCTTTCGATGGACATCTCTGTTCTTTCTACAGTTTGGCTTATTGTGGACTTTGCTGCTATAAACATTAGGGTGCAGATGCCCCTTTGGATCACGACATTTATGTCTTTGGAATAAATGTCTAGTAATGTAATTGCTGGGTCGCAGGGTAGCTCTATTTTCAACTCTCTGAGGAACCTCCATACTGTTTTCCAGAGTGGCTGCACCAGCTTGCATTCCCGCCAACAGTGTAAGAGGGTTCCCCTTTCTCCACATCCTCACTGACATTTGTCATTTCCTGACTTGTTAATTTTAGCCATTCTGACTGGTGTGAGGTCATATGTGATTTTGGTTTTGATCTGTTTTTCCCCGATGCTGAGTGATGTTGAACATTTTTTCATGTGTCTCTTGGCCATTTGTACATCTTTTTTGGAGAAATGTCTTCTACCCATTTCTTGGTTAGATTATTTGTTCTTTGGGTATTGAGTTTGAGAAGTTCTTTGTAGCTTTTTGGATACTAGCCCTTTATCTGATAAGACATTTGCAAAGATCTTCTCCCATTCTGTTCGTTGTCTTTTGGTCTTTTGGTTTTGTCCACTGTTTCCTTTGCTGTGCAGAAGCTTTTTATCTTGATGAAGTCCCAATAGTTTATTTTTTGCCTTTGTTTCCTTTGCCTTTGGAGATGTGTCTAGCAAGAAGTTTCTGTAGCCGAGGTCACAGAGATTGCTGCCTGTGTTCTCCTCTGGGATTTTGATGGATTCCTGTCTTGCATTTAGGTTTTTTCATCCATTTTGAGTCTATTTTTGTGTATGGTGTAAGGAAATGGTCTAGTTTCATTCTTCTGCATGTGGCTGTCCAGTTTTCCCAACACCATTTGTTGAAGAGACTGTCTTTTTTCTATTGGGTATTCTTTCCTGCTTTGTCGATGGTTAGTTGACCATAGAAAGAGTTGAGGGTGCACTTCTGGGTTCTCTATTCTGTTTCATTGATTTATGTGTCTAAACAATTTTTTTTAAAAGATTTTATTTAATTGAGAAAGAGAGGCAGACTTCCTGCAGAGCAGAGAGCCCAATGCAGGGCTGAATCCCAGGACTCCAAGATCATGACCTGAGCCAAAGGCAGATACTTAACTGACTAAGCCACCCAGACACCCTGTCTCCTTTTAATTTCTTATGATAACTTCATATTGTACCTACATCTCTGAGTCTGTGACTGATCTTTCCAATATTTACAGCCTTTGACTCTGCAGTTTTCTTTTTCTTTTAGTGGTCACTCACGGTAACTTGTTATGTGTGTATGCATTCAAATTGTGAACTCATGGTTCTCAGATACTTACCTGGGGGATTCTCTGAAACCTATGTTTTGGTATGTTCCTTGGAGAGAATTTGCATTTGCCTCTGTGTACCTGTATGGCACTATCATGCAAAACTACCTTGAGTGTGTTCTGAGGAGGTATGCCACATTTGTATTAAGAATTGTAGTCCTGGTATGCCTGGGTGGCTCAGTCGGTTAAGTGGCTGCCTTTGCCTCAGGTCATGATCCCAGTGTTCTGGGATCAAGTCCCACATTGGGCTCCTTGCTCTGCAGGGAGCCTGCTTCTCCCTCTGCCTCTGCCTGCCACTCTGCCTGCCTGTACTCTCTATCTCTCTGACAAATAAATAAAATCTTAAAAAAAAAAAAAAGTTATAGTCCTAAACTTGTTTGAGTACAGGTGTGTTGATAGGAATTCTCTAGGGAGATATTTTTAGTTATTTCCACTCTGCTCAGAGTCAAGGATGAGCAAGGCATGGGTCCCTGCCATCTCCATGAGCCTAATGATATTTTTTCCCCTACTGGATCCAGTCCGATCTAATCTCCACCCTCTTTGGATCCTACATTTAATCTCTCTTCCTGGCTTCCTGTTTAAATGCCTGTTTCAGTGCTGGTTTATCTCTCTGGCTTTGAGCTTTCTTGGTATTTCTACTTTAAGGATTTCTCTTCAAAGTCAGCCTGCATTTAATGGATTATTATTAGTATTTTTCAACTGATAGCTACCATTTTCAGGCTTTCCTGGACATCTGTTTTGGAATATTGTCAGAAACCGAAGCCTCCATCAATTTATGCAGGCATTTTCATCTTTCACGTCCAGCAGTATTGATAAGAGGTTACCCAATTGGGCACTCTTTGAGAAGACTAGGGATTCCTTTAGACATAAAAATGTGTAAAATTTGCCTAAGAGATCACCCTTGACAGGAAGGGAGGGAACAGTGGTTAAAAAAATAAAATAAAATAAAATAAAAGTAACTGTTTGACTCTTGGTTTTGGCTCAGATCATGATCTCAGGGTTGTAAGATCCAGCTTGGGCTCTGCACTCAGTTGAGTCGGCTTCAGATTCTCTCTCCCTCTCCCTTTGCTCATCCCTCCCCACCTCTTGTATATGTGCTCTCTTTCTCTCAAATAAGTAAATAAATAAATCTTTAAAAATACATATATGTTTGAAACTCTAGATTTCAGGGTGCCTGGGAAGTGTAGTGGGTTAAGTGTCCAATTGCTGATTTCAGCTCAGATCATGATCTCAGGGTCATGAGATTGAACCCCGAGTTGGGTTTTGCACTCAGTAGAGTCTCCTTGAGATTCTCTCTTCCTCTCCCTTTCTCCCCTTTCCTCTGCCTGTCCCCCTGCCTCTGTATGCTGGCTCTCTCCCTCAAGTAAGTAAATATGTCTTTAAAAAAAAAAAAGAAAGAAACTCTAAATTTCTTTTTTTTTTTTGAGGGATTTTATAATGATTGTTTTGGAGTGGTGATAGTAAAAAGCTCAACGCTTAATATTTATGTATCTCTTATTATGTAGTTCACCAATTTTCCAGTATTATTAAGACTGCCATTTGACTGAAGGAGTGTGAAAATAGGTCATACGGTGTTCCTAAAAATTACGTCTTTTTGGTTTGTGGAATGTAGGAACTGGACTTTATATTGAGACATTCTCATTTCTAGCTTTATTTCTAGCATTGAAATGTTTGTGGTTTTAATCAAATTGGTCTTACTGTTTTAAAACAGGCTCCAGGCATGGAAGAACTGATATGGGAACAGTACACGGTGACCCTACAAAAGGTGGGTGCTGTACAGTACATGCTACAGTTGTGTCCTTGAGTTCGTAGGTCATGGATCTTACTCATTTTTGCCCGAACATAGTTTTTCCCCCTTAAGGTGGATGATGCTTTGTAGCTGGCAGTAATTACTACATTATCAAAAAGATTTGCACGTTACGACTTTTTGGTTAAGGTCTGTGTACTAGAAAATCATAGAGGTTGTTTAGTGCATTCACTTATCTCCAGACAAAACAGGTTATGGAAAAAAGAGAGAAAAGGTGGGGAGAAATGGAAATAACCTGTACTGCTTAAGGATGTTGAGGTAGCTTCTACAACTTTTATAACTTTTATTTAAAGATTTTTATTCATTTATTTGACAGAGAGTGCACACAAGCAGGGGGGATAGCAGGCAGAGGGAGAGGGAAAAGATCCCCGCTGAGCAGAGAGCCCAAAGCAGGACTCAATCCCAGGACCCTGGGATCATGACCTGAAGCGGAGGCAAACGCTTCACTGAGTGAGCCACCCAGGTGCCCCAATTTTTTTTTTTTTAAGTTACTCATTTGAGAGAGAGACAGGGAGAGGGGGAGAGCACATACGCAAGCATGGGTTGGAGCAGGGAGAGGGAGAGGGAGAAGCAGATCCCACTAAGCAGGGAGCCTGACACAGTTCCATCCCAGGACTCCAGGATCATGACCTGAGCTGAAGGCAGGTGCTTAACCATCTGAGCCACCCAGGTGCTCCAGGTACCCCAGCTTTTATCATTGTAATTGTAACACATGAAGTCCAAACTGAATTTTGGAACATTGGTTTAGCAGTCAGGAGACATGGGTTGTCTATTCCTTGCCCAACTCATGATCATATTAAGAGGTGCTGACTTAATCAGATTTTTAAAAAAATCCTCCCCTCTTGCCCATGGGATTGAAAGTAGTAGTATCAGAAATAAATGTATTTCGGGGCGCCTGGGTGGCTCAGTGGGTTGAAGCCTCTGCTTTCGGCTCAGGTCATGATCCCAGGGTCCTGGGATAGAGCCCCACATCGGGATCTCTGCTCAGCAGGGAGCCTGCTTTCCTTCCTCTCTCTCTGCCTGCCTCTCTGCCTACTTGTGATCTCTGTCTGTCAAATAAATTTAAAAAAAAAATTAAAAAAAAATAAATGTATTTCACTTAATTATGAGTTATTTCACAGCTACTGCTCCTCTTGAGTAAATGAGGTCATACAAACAGCTTTTGTACATGGAGTCCAGCACACAGTGGTTGCTTAATAAATGTTGGCTCTGTTCCTTTTTATTCTTCTGACAGCAGTCTGAGGTAGGCACGATAGGTGTTAGTCCCACTCGAAACGCACAGCCACCGAGAGTTGGTGTGGGATCTGTGTGCGCCTGGGCTGACCTGACCAGTCCTGAGGTCTTCCTCCATCATCTGCCCTGGTCAGCATCCCTGTGACTTTTGTGGGCTCTGCTGGGATTTTAGTACTCCTCTGAATCCCTCCAGGCTCTGGACTGTAAGTCCCTAGAGGGACTGTAAGTTCCTCAGAGGGAGAGTTTTCCTTAGAACTGTGAACTTTTCAAACCCTGACTTTGGTTGAAAAGTTAGTTCCCTGTATACATGAATTAAATTAATCCTGGTATAAAAAAACCCAGATCAGTGCTTAGGTGCCCAGACTTTTGGAGCAGTGACATAACACCATTTCTCCTGGTTTCCCCCCTTGAGTTTTACTTTTTAACCTTAGTCCTCTTCTGACTCTTCTCTGCACCCTGCCACCAGCATTTCACATGCCCCTTTCAGGGGTGAAGGTGAGAATCATTTTAGGTCTAGTATAGGGATGGAGCTACCTCTGTATAAAACAGCTACCCCGGTGCTGGTGCTACCCCATCCAAAGCCCCGTAATTAAGGGACAATCGGCTAGCCTGTTTGGTATTGCTAATTGTTTGTCTCTAGTTGGCACAGTGGGTCCCATGTGGGAAATCTTCCATGGCGGGGGTGGGGGTGGGAAGACATGACTTTGTTTTATTCTCTGAGTACATGTCTATATAAGCAACCTTGATTTATAATTATAATCACATTTAGCCATATCATCTGGATGAAACCTAGGGAGCTTAGCTTTATTAAAGGTTTTATTTTTAAATAATCCCTACACCCAACCTGGAGTTCGAACTCACAGCCCCAAGTTTAAGAGTCACATGTTCCACTGACTGAGCCAGCCAAGTACCCAGGGAGCTTAGCTTTTTTAAACACTGAAATGGGTTAGGGTTATGTATTAAGTGGGTTCTCTATTCTACATTTCTAGACCAATTATGATGTAATTCATCTAGACTTTCTGTCTTCTACTCATGCAGGAAGGAGTTTAATGCTTTGCTCTCTCAGAAGGCTTTAAAACCAAGTTTATCTTCAGAATTTACTTTATCTTTAAAATCTGTTTACTTTTTTTGGTCATCCTATGTTAAAATGAAACCACAGTTCACCTAACTTGAAAGTTAAAGGTATACTTTAAAAATGGGGTTTTAGCACAGGTACAGGTGTGACCGAAGCTGTCCCCGCTTAGGCCGGGATATGAGAAGAGTATGACTGGTGATTTGAAAAGCACATCCCGGTGTGGACAGAAGATGTTATTTCCCATCCCCTGCCAGCTTCTACTGATAACTCCATTCTGTACTATCCATCTTTTATGGCTTTTCGCAAGATTATTTCTTTTAGATAAGGAATTTCCCTTTCTAAACCTGTCAGCCAACCATGATGGTGCTTTATTTCGTTTCTCATTAGTTTCTGTAAGCCTCTGTTCCTGCGCTGTCTCCGGTTATTGGCCTGACCTTTCTTTTATTGAGTGC
This sequence comes from Enhydra lutris kenyoni, assembly GCF_002288905.1. NCBI lineage: Eukaryota > Metazoa > Chordata > Mammalia > Carnivora > Mustelidae > Enhydra > Enhydra lutris. The sequence continues at coordinate 10,546,382 of NW_019154117.1, forward strand.
TTATAGTAAATCCTAAAAGCCACTTATGGAAGAAGGATTTTTAAAAAAATTTTTCTTTTAACTCCAATGAACAGGATTCCAAAAGAGGATTTGGAATTGCAGTGTCTGGAGGCAGAGACAACCCCCACTTTGAAAATGGAGAAACGTCAATCGTCATTTCAGACGTGCTCCCCGGTGGGCCCGCTGATGGGCTGCTTCAGTGAGTGTCCTTGTGTTCCAGCCACAGCCCCTGCCGGCCCCGATGGTTGGGTCTAGACAGGGTGCTTGGCTGGAGGTGGGGTGGAGGGGGAGGGGAGTAGTGGCATGCACTTTAAAAAAAGGAGCTTTTACATAAATTGAAAAGTTTTAGGAGAGGGGGGCAGGGGAATGGGGTAATGGGGTGATGGACATTAAGGAGGGCATGTAATATAGTAAGCACAGGGTATTATGTAAGACTGGTGAACTGCTGAACTCTCTACCTCTGAAACTAATAATACACTACATGCTAATTAACTTAAATTATATTTAAGAAATCATTAAAAGAAAAAAAGAAAAGTTTTTAAGCAAGAATTGGTACTGGAACACACCATGTTTTAACTATCCCTGAACCTTTGGAAATATCCAAACTTTGGAGGGAGGAGAGCAGTCATTTACAAGGGGAAATGGTTATAATTAACCCAGCTGTCATTCCTAGGCTTAGGAGTCATTTCTGAATCTGAAGTACAAAATCAGCATGCTTTCCCCCCTACCCCCATCACTTTGTATTTATTTCACCTTATATTCATTCAGAATTCAATGAGGATACTTTGGCCTAATGATGATCTGATTTGTAAGAGGAATGTGGAAATTGGGAAGATTTAGTACATGCAAACACAGATTTTCCAATTTCCAGCCTTCTGGTCTGAACAGATTATACCATTTTAAAAGATGCATATCTGAATTCCCTCCAGATAATTTCTCAGGGCAGAAACTAAAATTAATTATATAACTGCCTTGGCTAGAGAGCTCAGAAGTTTAGGTTCTGTTGGCGTTTCATGTCTGTATGGTCATATCTAAGTCAGCAGTCTTTCATGCAGAGAGCAGTGTAGAATTAAAAAATAATTTTTGGGATGAGGTAAGAAGTTTTTGAATGACCTCAAAATTTCTTTAATAATCAGAGGCAAACTCCTGATCTCTTCCCCTCCCCTGAAAAATACAGGTGGATATCAGCCTGCTTTGGGGGCTAATTTTAGACTTTCTGAAGCCCACCGTGCACCTTCGGTGGGGGAGGGCCTGGTGCAGAAGTTCCTTTTGTGCCTAGACCTTGCCACTGCTTGAGTGCCTCCTGGAGGAGCCCTTTGGTGGGGGTATTCCCTGCTGGTTTCCAGTGTCAAAAGTGGGCTGAGCTGCTCATGGGTTCCTTCCTGGGAAGGGCTCACACTGAGTTGAGTGACTGAGCCTCAGGAGTCATCAGGCACTGAGTCCTTTAAGCGTTTGGAGTCAATTTGCTGCTTCTGTGTGTTCCTAAATAAGTGATTTACAGTGAATAGATGGGAGTTTTTCAGGTCTTGTTTTTATTTTTTGTTTGCAGAGAAAATGACAGGGTGGTCATGGTTAATGGCACCCCCATGGAGGACGTGCTTCATTCATTTGCTGTTCAGCAGCTGAGAAAAAGTGGGAAGATCGCCGCCATTGTAAGCCCCGGTTGCTTTCAGCTTGCCTCGATAGCGTCTTGTTTTTACGCTCAGAGGAAAATCACCACTTGCTTGTAAGGGCTGGACAGAATGACATAATTTAGGGACTACTAATTTCTTGCTTCCTCTACTTTGGGGTGACGTTACGGATGATGTAAAGATATAAGTAAGCTCTCCCTGCCTTTTCCTCATCCTTTTCCTAACTTTCAATGATTCTCTTATATCAGGAACCAGGTTAGACAATCCTAAGAGAATTAACTAGACTGAGAGAGAACATTTGCAAGACAGCGTTTGTATAGAAAATATATTTCAGCTCAAAAACCCATTTGTAAAGGCCCAAACAAGAACTGTCATGTGTTAATGAACTAGACTGTCCTGGGCGATAACCGGCAGTCGGTAGCATTCATTCATTTATTTGCTCACTCATTCATTCAGCAAACACTGGATGAGAATCAGCTTTGAGCCAGATGCCTCCTGAGCCGGGAGCAAGGGGTGCTTACTCCAGCCAGGCAAATGGACACATACAGCGAAAATTGAAATACAGTATGTTTAAAGGCAGTGCTGGGGGGAGGTACCAGGGGTGTGGTTATTTTTCTTTTCCCCCAATGATATATTATGAAATTTTCAAACAGAGAAGTTCAAAGATTAGTGTAATAAACACTATATCTTGTACAGTATTAATATTCTACCATCTTCACTCGATTTTTCTATGTATACAAATGCATATTTTTATTTATTTTTATATATAATATATTTATTTAAAGATTTTATTTATTCATTTGACAGACAGAGATCCCAAGCAGGCAGAGAGGCAGGCAGAGAGAGAGAGGAGGAAGCAGGCTCCCCGCGGAGCAGAGAGCCCGATGCGGGGCTCGATCCCAGGACCCTGGGATCATGACCAGAGCCGAAAGCAGAGGCTCTAACCCACTGAGCCACCCAGGCGCCCCACAGATGCATATTGTTAGTGAACCATTTGAAAGAAAGTTGCAGACATGACAGCGTCAGTCCTACACACGTCAGCGCACATCTCCTAAATAAGGACATTCTTCTACATAACTAGAACACTATATCACCCCATCTAAGGAAGTTAACAGTGACTTTAAAGTATCATCTAATATCCAGTCCAAATCCCAAGACATGTTTGATAAGATTTTTATTCCCCATCCAGAATCCAACCAGAGCTCATCACTGCACTGGGTCCTTATCTTTTCAGTGCCTTTTAATCTAGAAGGGTCCTTATTCCACCCCCACCTCCCCCAGACATTGACTTTTGGATGAATCTAGGCAGTTTTATCTAGAATGTCTCGATTTCTGGAGTTTTTAACTTAGGGATTTAAAGTTCCTTGATGCTATTGAGTATAGAAGCAGATTTTTGAAGGCACTGTGTTTAGTTATACTCATTGTCTTATTCTTAGCTCTGTGAGGTATTTTTGACCCCCAAGGAACCAGGGGCTTAGTGAGTCGAGGGGGACAGAGAGTTACTGAAAGGAGAACCAGACTGGGGCTCTTAACCACTGCATTCTCTGTATTTAATTGTCCTTGTCCTGCATCCCCACTGTTTGGGTGACAGGTGGTCAAGAGGCCCCGGAAGGTCCAGCTGGCCCCGCCCCAGGGCAGCCCACCCATCAATGAGGATGACCGTGCTTTTGAGGTGATGGACGAGTTTGATGGCAGAAGTGCCCGCAGCGGGTACAGCGAGAGGAGCCGGCGCAGCAGCCACGGAGGGCGCAGCCGCAGCTGGGAGGACAGCCCGGAGAGGGGGCGTCCCCACGAGCGGGCGCGGAGCCGGGAGCGCGAGCGCAGCCGTGGCCGGAGCCTGGAGCGGGGTTTGGACGACGACGACTACAGGCGGGCCCGAGAGCGCAGCCGTGGCCGGAGCCTGGAGCGGGGTTTGGACCACGATGACTACGGGCGGGCCCGAGAGCGCAGCCTCGGCCGGAGCACTGACCGGGCCTATGACGAGTATGACCAGGCCTACGACCGGGGCTATGACCGCGGCTACGACCGCACCTACAGCCCAGAGGCAGAGTATGGCCGTAGGGCCCAGCCCGATGCCCGGTACTCGGCGCCTCGGAGCCGCAGCCGCGAGCACTTGCACTCCCGCAGCCCCAGCCCTGAGCTGAGGGGGCGGCCGGACCACGCAGGCCAGTCTGACTCGGACAGGCCCATCGGGGTCCTTCTGATGAAAAGCAAAGCAAATGAAGGTAGGCATGCTCGAGGAGGAAAAGCACTGTTACAACAGCTAACTCTTACGTGGCACTTACTGTGTGCCAAGCACTGACCCAAATGCGTTGCACCGATTGGTTCATTTCTTCCTTATGACCACCTCATGTGGGAGTTTCTTACATCTTCATTACGTAGACAAGGAAAGTGAGGCACAGAAACGTTCATTAACTTGCACAAAGCTATCAGTAATGGCAGAGCCAGGCTGCTGAAATGAACCTTTAAACTCCTAGGCCGGGGTTCTCAAAGCAGCTTAAGCACCGCCTTGCAGTTTATGCAGATTCTCAGGCCCCAGCTCTGCCCCAGAACCAGAAACCCTGGGGAGAGCCCTTGGAGTCTGTGTTAGCAAGCTCTCCTGGTGAGCCTGGTGTGGCTTAAGTGGTGAAACCATGGGAGTGGATAGGACTCTAGCTGATCTTGAGTTTTGGCCTATGCTGCATACATACTCTCTTAGTCCTCACCGGAACCCTGTGTGGAGGTAAGAGACTTCCTTCTGGTTGTGTACAGTGGGGAGGACCACAGGGCAGAGAGGTTTTGGCATGCCCACAGATGAGGTGGGCCCTAGCCCAGGCTGCCTGTCCCGCAATGCATTGCTGGGAGCACTTGCATACCTTTCATTTCATCCAAAATTCAGTAAAGCCCCATGTGGCAGCTAGAGAAGCCAGTGGTACCTGTAGTTTAGGTGACGATCTAAACTCCAAGATGGGAAGTGACTTGCTTGGATCTCGAAGCCAGTAGATACGTGGCAGAGCCAGAACCTGAATCCCGTCTCCTGGAAGTAGATGATCGGAAACACGAAGGTGAATGAATAGGGCTTTAGGGCCAGTGCAGAGGTGTTCCTTACATCACTTCTTGGTTCTGACTTTTTAAATTACTTGAAACCTATCTCTTATCTCCTTCTGTTCCCTAATTCTTCCAAGACGAAAAGAAGAGCACCCCAGAATGCAAAGGGAACTTCTTGCCCTTTAGGTTGGGAACTTGGATTTCAAATGGCTTGTCTGAGGAAAGAAAGGGAAAGGGTTTATTTTTTTAATTCCAGTGGAACACAAAGTCGAGTTATAGAACTAGGTACCCATCACAATACCTAAAGAATAACACAGGGACATGAGTAACGGGGTATGTAGAGACCAGTCCCAGAAGACAAAGGAGAAATAGAGACTGCACTATCAGTAAATAATGTGCATCTTAGGAGGCTTAAGGATCTATAGAATCTTTATAACCACTGGTAATGACATACTAATTCATCAGCTCCCAGAAACTGTACAGTAGAAATAGCTCTGCTCCCAGACTGAAGGGTGGACTGTAGAGAAATTTTGGGAATGACTTGGCATGAGACCTCCTTCAGAGAGCCCTGATGCACATTCTATAGGACTTGTACCCCAGGTTTTTGAGTTAACCCAAGGCAATGCTTTTCAAACTTTCCTCTTCCCCTTTCTCCTCCTCGCCTCCTCCCCTTTCCCCTTCTTTCTCTCTTCCTCTCCTTCCACCATAGAAAGACCCACATTTTGCAACAATCATGGATGTACCTCTGTATCAAAAACTTGAACAAGCTTTTCATGGAACAGAACTTATTCTCTGTGATGCATTCTGAGAGCTTCCATTACATTAAATTTTTAAAATGCTGTTCATGACTTATTAAGTTGATTTTAAGACTCACTAATGAGTTGTAAACCACAATTTGAAAAGATCTTTACTGTTGTAGGTGATTGCCCAAGTCATGCCTGATATTAGTAATACTATCAAGGATAAAAGGGGCTTACGTACCTTTGTTGAGATAAAATTTTACTCCTCCTGGACCATTTTGTTATTTAAACTTGGAATTCATTGGGGGAATAAAGTTCCCTTTTTTTTTTTTTTTTTTAAGGTTTTTTGCCACTGTTTGCTAGGATTGCACAGTAATTTAGCTATCACCGGCTAGGGCTGCACAAAAATTAATCTTTAAAGAAATCTAGCAGTAGGCAAGACTTAATTTGACTAAGAAAAATATGATCCGTTTATATAGCCTGCTGTTACATTTCATGGGCACCAGACAGCTTTGCTGGTAAATGTCTTAGAAACTGCTCAAGTTTTTTTTTCTCCATTTAAGAGATGCCCTCAAAATACACCAGTTAACAACCTATTTGCAACTATACAGTAAGACTGCAGCTTTTAAGAGAATAGAGGAATTGTTGAGCTTCCTTCCGACTCTTGGTTTTGGCCCAGGTCATGATTTCTCAGTCCTGGGATGGAGCCCTGTGTTGGGCTCTGTGCTTAGCGCAGAGTCTGCTTTAGATTTTCTTTCCCTCTCCTTCCTGCTCACTCTCTCTCTCAAATAAATAAATAAAAATAGAATCTTTAAATTATATTACTGCGGCGCCTGGGTGGCTCAGTCAGTGAGGCATCTGCCTTCAGCTCAGGTCATGATCTCGGGGTCCTGGGATCGAGGCCCGCATCAGGCTCCTTGCTCAGTGGGGAGTCTGCTTCTCCCTCTGCCTCCTGCTGTTTGTGCTCATTCTCTCTCTCCCTCCCTCAAATAAATAAAATCTTAAAAAAAAATAGTTGTATCATTATATTGTAAATCTGAAACTAATATAACATTGTATGTTAATTATAGTTGAAAAAAAAAATGTGTCTTTAAATTTACTTCATAACTTTTCTAAATGGTAGAGTTACTTTGTTTTGGAATTAAAAGATTTTGAGTCCAAAACAATAATAATAAAATTTGAATGTGCCTCTTTTAAAACCTGCTAGGTTGTGGTACCTTCCTAAAATAACCAACATTTATCCTTAAGTTAGGTATTTTTACAAGTTTCATAAGTAAAATTAGATGAGTCTGAATAGTATTGAAAATACTTTAAAATATGCATACTTAAAATAGAGTGTGTTTTCTTTTAAGAGCAATTCAGATTTCATAAACCCCCAGAATATGCTTGTTTTAAAAACTTTATTGCTTTGCTTGGTTTAATGACCCTTTTCCTTTGCACAATGAAATTTTTTCAGTGCAAACCCCACATGTCTCATTTGTTACACATGAAGGGAATACTATTGGCAGTGTCTTCCTGTAGGCAACAGGGCTGTCAGCAGAACATGTTTACTGAAATGTACTGAATTGGTTTTTTTTGTTCCCAATTTAATGTTGTGTTAATTTTAGAGCAGATACTCATGTAGCCTTTACCTAGTTTTTCCATTTGCTAACATTTTGCCACATTTGTTTTCTTTCTCCTTTTTTCCCCTTCTTCCTCTCCTTTCCCACACTACTACTGTCTCTCAGTGGTTTTTTTGGAGCTGCTTGAAAGTAAGTTGCAAAATATTTCAACAGGTATCTCCTTTACCTTTACCGCTAAATATTTCAACAGGTATCTCCAGAGGATAACATTCTCCTACATAACTCTAATGCCATTACTGTTTTGTTTTTTTGTTTTTGGTTTTTTTTTTTGTTTTTTTTTTTTAAGATTTTATTTATTTATTTGACAGACAGAGATCACAAGTAGGCAGAGAGGCAGGCAGAGAGAAAGGAAGGGAAGCAGGTTCCCTGCTGAGCAGAGAACCCGATGCGGGGCTCGATCCCAGGACCCTGGAATCATAACCTGAGCCGAAGGCAGAGGCTTAACCGACTGAGCCACCCAGGCGCCCCCCCCCCTCCATTACCGGTTCTTAAGAAAATTAACATTAATATCCCTTTTAATATGCTGTAGTATGGTTCATTTTGAAGTTGCTTCAAAATACGTAACTGCCCCCCCCTTCCCATTCTGGATCGAGGATCTAGTGAAAGTTCATGCATCACATTTGGTTTTTATATTGTTTTAACTCTAGAACAATCCCTCTGTCTCTTGTTTTTTATGACACTAATTTTTTCAATGAGTCCAGGCTAGCTGTCCTACAGAATGTCCTACAGGCAAAATCAGTTTTTCATAAATATTTTTAAATTGACCTAAAAACCAGATTAAATATTCTGAACAAGTGGATGAAATATGTATGTTTGTCCCCTAGAATACGGTCTTCGGCTTGGGAGTCAGATTTTCATAAAGGAAATGACCACAACTGGTCTGGCAACTAAGGACGGCAACCTGCATGAAGGAGACATAATTCTCAAGGTGGGAGTACGAGGGGAGAGGACAACTGAATTCATGTTTGGCTTTCTAGTCCAAATTTCACATCTGAGTGCTGACATAGTGAAGCTTGGTTGAGATGGGAGTCAGTAGTAAGACAAAAGCTGGTAGGGGACAGTAAGGTGAGATTTTTATCACAAAAAGCAGACATGGAGATTTTTAATAATGTAGTGTCAGTTAAAAAAAAAAACAACAAAAAACTCAATGAATACCTTCTTCTTCCCCATTTATTTAAAGTTTAAGCTCCTGTTCCCTAAACTAAGGAAAGATGAGGGGAGAGTTGGTAGTATTGAATGCTGAATGTTTAATATAAGTTTCTATAAACCTCTCTAGTCAGGAAACATGTTCCAGTAGTAAACCAATCCATTGTCTTGAGCTTGGAAGTTAAATAAATTAGCAGAGTAACTTCAGTATACCATAGTTCTCTTATGCCTGTATATGGGATCCAGCTGTTCAGGGTCATATTTAATTTGAAGGATAATTCATTTTTATTTAGTAAGTCATCCTAAAGCCCATGTCTGTTTGAGTAGCAGAAGCCTTTACACTTTTAGAAGGGGAAAATAAAAACTTCCTGTTTCACTGTGCGTAGTTGTATTGCATGTAACATGACTGTTACTCATGAACACAGATAAACGGAACTGTAACTGAGAACATGTCTTTAACGGACGCTCGAAAACTGATAGAAAAGTCAAGAGGAAAACTTCAGCTGGTGGTGTTGAGAGACAGCAAGCAAACGCTTATCAACATCCCATCGTTAAATGACAGCGACTCAGAAATAGAAGGTAAAGAAGCGGGGAGGCTGTGAGCTTAGCCGGAAGCAAGGAAGACTGTTGCTTTTGCAACTCAGTTTAGCATAGCCATCTAGCTGGAAGCTAAATTTCCAACAAAAGCTTCTCTTTTAAACTTTAATTCCAGTAAATGGTGGCTTATTTCTTGTTAAAGTGTCTGTTGAGATTAGTTTCCCAATAAGACATTTGGATGCACTCATGAACTTCCCAGTGGACTCTGATTTAGGCCGCTGAAAATGAAACTTATTAGTAAAAAATGTATGTATGAGTGGTTCAAAGACCTAACCACACCCATTTGTAAATGGTTCATTCTTGCACTTTCTTGTAGATTTTTAAAAAGTAGATATGAATATTTCCAACAAAGAGAGGGTCATATGGAAGAGAGCTAAAATAGGTAGACATTATAGTAAAGAATTGATCAGAATGGCTTAATATTATGGTATGCATTGATTAGCAGTGTGTATCACCTCTTCTGTCTTAGGAGGCAATATTCATTTCTTGAATATGAATTATACATGGGGTAACATTTTAACTATGTATAAATTACCAATAAAAATAAGTAGGCCTAAAAAAAATAACTAGGATGATACTTCCTAACTAATTATCTGGTACTACCTTCATGCAGTAGAGTGTAGAAAATAGTAAGTTCTCAAGTTTGAAGATAGATGTGTTGATTTTTTTAAAGAATTACTTCATAAAATCTGAAGACTTAGTTTAGCTTCCATTATATCAAAAGTCTAATCATTTGGTTACTGCTGTGGATGCAGTGCAGGAAGACAGCATGAGAAATAATCCCAGCATGCTAGGTGCTTAGAGTTACTTGCTTGCTATTCCAAGCTTCAGCCCACCAGCTCCATGAACATCCAGGAGCTTGCTAGAAGCACAGAATCGCAGGCCCTGCCCCAGAACAGCTACATTCTAATTCTGATCCCAGGTGACTTACATGCACATTAAAGTTTGAGAAACACTGTTCTGTGTGGTTAAAAATGAGTGTATACATATATGATCCAGTAATAGATTTTGATTTCCCAGTAGCAGCTTTGAAGGAAAGTGTAATGAAAGAGGAACATAAAATTCTGAACTCGGCTTCCTCTTTATTAATTAATGCCTTTCCCTTTAGAGGCTTAGATTTTCTTCAAGGGAAGACTGCTAGACTAATGGCACAGTTTCTGCCTGCCTCTTTTCCATTTCCCATGTTGCCTTACCCAGAGAATAGTATCATTTCTGGTACAGTTCTTAAATATTTTAGTAAGAAGTCTTTTCTTATTTTTGAAACCAGATATCTCAGAAATAGAGTCAAACCGATCATTTTCTCCAGAGGAGAGACGGCAGCAGTATTCTGATTATGACTATCATTCCTCAAATGAAAAGCTGAAGGAAAGGCCAAAGTAAGATGATGTATATTTTCCCATGAGTCGTACACGCATGCATATCTGCAGTGACGTTATGAGACATTAACGTGATGTGTGCTTAAGTTCAAGAGAGGACATGCAGAACAGATGGTCCAGGATGGGCGCCACACCCACTCCCTTCAAGGCCACGGGGGATACTGCAGCTGCGGTTGGCACAGAGAACAGCAAGGAACCCAGATACCAAGAGGAACCACCAGGTGAAGGTCCTTGTAAACGTGTTCAAAAGTGTATGCTTGGTAATTCCAGAGGATGGCCAGAAGGAGAAAGAAACTTTAAAAAAAAATCATTCTTATACATGGAAGAGGGACTCCAGTCTCTCTCTTTTAATAGTAAAAAAACATAAAGAATAACAGCCCTTTCCATATTCTAACGGATTGGCCACATTTTGTTATATTTAATTAGTTATGGTCCTTGTGTCATCCCTGATCTCAACCCAGACTTCTCTGCTCTTAATATTCCTGACAGCACATGTGTGCGTTTCTTCCCCCGCTCAGCTACCAGTTCTCAGATTCTCCAGACACCAAGTGGTTGTCTTTTCAAGTCAGTTCTGGCACTGACTGCCCAGAACTAGTGCACAGCCTGCAGGTGAGCGACTCAGTCCAGTAAGATGCTTCCATTTCAGACACCACTCCCGTTCCCAGGGGCCACCCATACTTCTGTCCAGCTGGATCTGAACGGAGGGCTCCCGCTGCCCTTCCTCACTCAGGCTTGATAACTTGCTAGGCTGGCTCAGAGAACTCAGGAAAGCCCTTTGCTTACTATTACCAGTTCTTATAAAGGATACAACTAAAGAACAGCCAGATGGAAGCGAGGTATAAGGCAAGGGGCGCAGGGCTGCTGAGTCCTCTCCAGGTATACCACCGTTCCCAGTGTTCGCCAACCCTGAGGCATTCCAGTCTCCACGGCTGATGGATTTTTATGGAGTCCCTGTCATGGGCATGATCAGTCACTACCTTAGTCTCCAACCCCCGTCACCTCCCAGATGGTGGGGAGGTAGGCTGAAAGTTTCAAGCTTCTAATCGTGGCTTGCTCTTTCCGGTGACCAGCCCCCAACCAAGGCTGTCTGGGAGTTATCTCTTTAGAACAAAAGATGCTCTGCCACCCAGGAAATTCCAAGGGATGCAGCAGTTCTTTGTCAGGAATTGGAGGCAAAGAGGGATGCTTCTGGCACCCCTGCCACTCTGGAAATTACAGGGATTTTAGGAGCTGTGTATCAGGAACTGGGGCAGAGACCAAATATATCTATTTCCAGTCCTGTCACAGTCACATTTTGTCTTATTTGATTAGTTGAAGTCCTTTTTGTCTCCTGCCTCTGGTCTCCATCCTAGCCCCTAGCCCTACCCCCCATCACCCTAAAATTACCATCATGATTTTACATGCTTAAATATTTATTGATGGAAAAGATTTATATGGTTTTTAAGTGACAAAAATACTCTCTTCTTTTGCATGTGATTGTGCATTTTGGAAGGTTCATTTGTTACCCCACTTATTTTGAGAAACCATTGGCACTTTCTAATGCCTCAACATTAAACTTGACTTTAAAGACTTTTTTTGTTGTTTGATGTAATGACTTATACATAACACAAGGTACAGACTTGAGTTTTGTGGATTTTATGATCTTTATAGAAACAGACTCACTTCCGTTAATCCATCCAGGTTGATAATGATAGACTTTTCTTTCTTTTTTTTTTTTTTTTATCCACAGCTCCTCAACCAAAAGCAGCCCCAAGAACTTTTCTTCGTCCTAGTCCTGAAGATGAAGCAATCTATGGGTATGTATTTCAGTCTCTTTCTCTCTTTTTTGCTTTCTCCTTCCACATACCTCAATCTCCTGAACTGAAATCCAGAAGAATGGTACTTTTTAACTACAGATGATGATTTTGCAAACAATTAGCCACCTTTAACCAACCTCTACCGCTGGTGTTTATGAGAAAGAAGTAACTTGTAGGAAAGTAAAATGTGGAATTCGGGGAACTTTGTGAAGTTCACTTTGAATGCTTGTCTACTTCTCTGGCTACTTTTCCACAATGTGATTCTGAGTAGTTGAGTTTACCAGATCCGTAACTCTCAAATAGGTGCAGTGCTGTGTCACTACAGGGCCTCTGTAGGGGCTGCGGTGCCCTGATGATCCTGGCCTGCGGAGGGAGGGAAGAAATGACCCAGTGCTGAATTTGGGATAATGATAGCCCCCTGTTTAGTGGTAGTCAAGAGCAGCAGCTCCTGGAGTAGGATCTGGCCTTGATGAACCCAGGCTGTGGTAGCAGCAGGCTTTTTTTTTTTTTTTTAAAGATTTTATTTATTTATTTGACAGAGAGAGATTACAAGTAGGCAGAGAGGCAGTCAGAGAGAGGAGGAAGCAGACTCCCTGCTGAGCAGAGAGCCGGATGTGGGGCTCGATCCCAGGACCCTGGGATCATGACCTGAGCTGAAGGCAGAGGCTTTAACCCACTGAGCCACCGAGGCGCCCCGGCTTTTTTTTTTTTTTTTTAAATAATCCTGGACTGGCAGTCAGATGGCCTAACCTTGCCTTTTATTTGCTTTCTAATGTTGAATGAGTTTATTTAAACATCTGTATTTCTACTTACTAACCAGTTAAGTGGGCCTACTGATATTCCTCTCACAGTCCCAAAAAAGATAAAATGATAAAAATGAGAGCTTTTTAACATGTAAATCTTTCTACAGATAGAAGAAATTAACTCTTTCACTGCTAATGTTGGTTCTCCCTTTACAAAGACAAATCTTTCATCTTTCTTTTCTAAAACTGAACTCATTACAGCCCCAACACCAAAATGGTGAGGTTTAAGAAGGGAGACAGCGTGGGTCTCCGGTTGGCTGGTGGCAATGATGTTGGGATATTTGTGGCTGGCATTCAAGAGGGTACCTCGGCAGAGCAAGAAGGCCTTCAAGAAGGGGACCAGATTCTGAAGGTAGGAAAGACCATCCCTGTTCTAGACATTACTGGGAAAGAGTGGGATTTTCTGGGGCCTTATTTTTTTTTAATTTAAAAAAAAATTTTATTTATTTATTTATTTGACAGAGATCACAAGTAGGCAGAGAGGCAGGCGGGGTGGGGGGAAGCAGGCTCCCTGCTGAGCAGAGAGCCCGAATCGGGGCTCAATCCCAGGACCTGAGATCATGACCTGAGCCAAAGGCAGAGGCTTAACCCACTGAGCCACCCAGGTGCCCCTTCTGGGGCCTTATGAAAGGGAAGGGGAAGTAGTCTAGCTTGTGAAAATAGACCAGTTGCAGGTTGATGCCAAGTATAAGGTCTGTTTCCCTCGAACTTTCTTCTCATTCCTGGAACTCAAAACTCATCCCTATGTCTGTGGGAATTTACAGTGTTCAAGACCCTTGCAAAGAATTTTTTTTTAAGATTTTATTTATTTGACAGACAGAGACACAGTGGGAGAGGAATACAAGCAGGGAGTGTGGGAGAGGGAGAAGAAGCAGGCTTCCTGCTGAGCAGGGAGCCTGATGTGGGCCTCGATCTCAGGACCCTGGGATCATGACGCAAGCCGAAGGCAGACGCTCAACAACTGAGCCATCCAGGTACCCCCTTGCAAAGATTTTTATTAGTTTGCTTAACAAAATGAGATTCTATCTTAAGGCCTGGGAGGAAGATCTCTGTGACAAAAGATCTTGCTAAAGTTTGGTTTTTGTTGATTCCCTGTCTGGTTGTCACTCTTAAGGCCACGTGCTGTACTTGAACAAAGGTGGGTTTTGGCTTAGATCTTTAGACTTGAATCCAGTCCCAGCCTCTCATTAGTTCTGTGACCCTTACTCAACCCTGAGACTCAGGTTTCTCTGTCTGTTTAATGGGGATGAGAATACCTGCCTTGTAGGAGCTCTGGGGAGATTAGAATGGGTAATAGCAGTTTCTGGCATAAAGTAGGAAAGTCAAGGTCCGTTCTTTTCGCCATTGGAAAATAACAAGTTGCTGCCACTCAATATGTTGTTTACATCTAAAATTGACCAGAAACAGTTAATCAAATAGTGATCCTTTTAAGGTTACTATATGTATGTTTATATAATCCATCGGTTTTAAAAAATACTAAACAGGGGCACCTGGGTGGCTCAGTCAGTTAAGTGTCTGCCTTTGGCTCAGCTCATGATCTTGGGGTCCTGGGATCAAGCCCCTTGTCAGGCTCCTGCACAGCAGGGAGCCTCATTCTCCCTCTCCCGCTGCCCCTCTGTCCTCCTTGTCCCCTCTCTCTTGCTCTATTTCAAATAATTAACATCTTAAAAAAACCCAAAAAACTCAGCTTTGACATTTCATGAGATACATATATTGTCCATTGACTTACGTATAAATGTCAAGAATGTCAAGTATCTTGTGACTATATACAAATACACACAGTTCCTAGGGAACTGTCTTTACTGGAATTTCTGCTTCTGTAAACTTGCATTTCTTATGAGATACTAGGGGGTCTGGTATAAGCATCTCAGTTCAAAAGAGAGGGGAGGAAAAAAGCCACACAGTTTCTCAGGAAGCAGGCAACAGAGCACAAAAGTAGGTGCTCCTCTTCCTTCTTGGCTCTTGGCCTCATTGCAGTAGTTCAGATTTCATTTCTGGAGCAGATGAAGGGCAGACCTTGATCATGAGCTTTGCTGAAGCTTTCCACTGACATTCTAGACCCTCTTTGGCTCTGATCATGGTCCTAGAAGACTAAGTATATCTGAGTGAACCTCGTGGTACCACATGATCCCAGGAAATACCACTTACCAAGTGCTCCTGATAAGAATCCCATCAGAGTGCCAGCTCATACCAATTTACTCTTGAGCTGATGCCAAAGAAGAAAAAGCATTATTTCCTGACTAGTATGGGGTATATGAAGTCAGGAATTTGGAAGCCTTTGCTCATGAAGGTTCAAGGATAAAATATTTTTATGTCCTGGGGGAAGAGAGATTTTCTGAATTTCCATGAAAAAAGTAGTGAATTCACCTCTGGGCTTGACAAACCTCTGTTAGTTGTTAAAGACTGGGAGAGTCATATCCGTGGGTACAAGTCATGGTATGCAATGGTTATACTTAAGAAAGTGTCTTGTTTCCTGTTATTACCCTGGTGAAAGACAAGGAAAAAAATATGGGAACTGGCTCCCCCCCCCAAGTAATCCCATTTGAAAGTCAGACAGTAGATGGTTCTGGTTCTTGGGTGTGAATAAATTTTCTGTTAAAGGAGCCCTCAATTCTACAAAGGGGTAAAAAAGATCGAGTTCGCCTACTGGGGCAGAGAAGCTGCTGTACAGTCAAAAGCTGTTGCTGATACTGAGTCCTCTACAGGATCACAGCAGACAAGGCGGGCCCTACCCCCCTTAGACAACTAAACAGATAATGAAAGAGGATATTTCTTGGAGAGGACTGTACAACCTAACCTTCCAGTATCAAAGTGCTGTCCTGGCTTTTTTTAAAGATTTTATTTATTTATTTATGTGAGACAGAGAGCAAGGGGTGGGGAGGGGGGTAGAGTGAGGGAGAGGGAGAAGCAGTTCCCTGCTGAGCAGGGAGCCTGATGTGGGGCTCTATCCCAGGACCCTAAGATCAGGACCTGAGCTGAAGGCAGACGCTTAACCGACTGAGCTACCCAGGTGCTGCTGTCCTGATCTTTTTAACTGTAACTTGTTTCAATGTTCCTTTTCATGGCCAAATTGGATGTATGTGGTGAACTCTGTACATTTACTAATCACTTTTTTTCTGTCGAGGGTTTTTTAAGTGCAGCTTTTCCTTTGGAAAGGTGGCAGCTTGACAAGCAGAGAGATCGCACTCATGTGCTGTGACAGGATATACGCCCTACCAGTAACAGGGGTCTGTGTGTTTTCATGCTTGGCTTGACTGTCTCTTTGCATATTATTTACCTGGTATGGTTCTTATTTTTCTTTCAGAAACTTTTGTGGGGTGAAAAAGAGAAACTCCTGAGTTTTTAAATGTAGTTACTACGTGTGACTTAATTTTGACCATTGTATTTTTGGCTTGATGGAAGGTCCATCCCGCATGGCCATAGGATGGACGGAGGGACCCTCCCCATCTTCCCTCAAGCCCTATGGCCTTGTCTTACTTAAATAAAAGCACATACAGGGCATATGAAAACATGTGGCCATACACAGATACAGGTATAGATAGATAAATGGCACAGGAAAGGATTAGATTCTAAAGTGTGATGATCCCTAATTGGGGGAATAGAGAGATGGGAATGACATATACCTTAAATGCTAAATATTGTTTCAAAGGAAAAGCTAATGAGATCGCTTTAACAAGTTAGTTTATTTCAAAAGCATCAACTAAGTGTCAGCCTAATGCCCGTTTTTACTTAATCACAAATTCCAACCTTAAATTAGGCTCAGTTATTGACATTTTTCAGTGATAAAGGATTCTACAGTCCTCAATGACTAAAAAAAAAATTTCATAGGAATTTTTTGTCTTCTTTTTACTTTTATATTATTAAAATATTAGGTACTTTAAAATAATTTTTATATTTATGTATAATTGTTTTAAAATGGTTTTAAAGGTATTGAACAAAGATTCCAAAATGTCTTTTTTCTTTGTGCCACATTTCAGTTTTACTTGCTTTCTAATATCCTTCAAAAGCTGTTTACCGCATTCCCTCTTTGGTCAGTGGGGGATAAATGTTGTTGCTTCTTGTCAGAAATAAGTATGTGCCAGAAGCTTAAATATATAAACCTATGTATTAGGCTAATGCTTTCCCCTTATAAGGCTAATGCTCTTCAATTTCATAAACACCTGTTAAAAACCTTTTAGGTGAGAGAAGCTATAGGAGAGAGGTAGAATTGGATTTTTATTTTCAGGCTTTTCTTTGAATCAATTTAAAGTGTTAACACCTTAAGCTGGGCCAGCATGTCTGTTTGCCATAAGACTCCACCACTCCCTATAGCATTATAGATATATTTCATAATTGTATATTACCTCCCTGACCACCTCTGTGGGAAACTCAAGAAGAGACAGACACAAGCATAACAAGAAATTTTAATATGATTCAGTGACAAATCCTTGATGGAATGGCATATTTCTAAGGGACAGTTGTGACCGTGTGGGGAGACAGGAAGGTGTGGCAATACGCGCACAGCCCAGGCCCATAGCAGGTACTGGGAGGGCTTGAGTTGGGACACTAAAGACTTTTTTACATCTGGGTTTTGCTTTGGGCAGGCCCGGATAAAAACTAACAGATGCAGCGCCTGCGTGGCTCTGTGGGTTAAGCCTCTGCCTTCGGCTCAGGTCATGATCTCAGGTCCTGGGATCGAGCCCCGCATCGGGCTCTCTGCTCAGCAGGGAGCCTGCTTCCCCCCCTCTCTCTGCCTGCCTCTCTGCCTACTTGTGATCTCTGTCAAATAAAATCCTTAAAAACAAAACAAAACAAAACAAAATAAAAAACCTAACAGATGCAGTGCCTGGATGGCTCAGTTGGTTAAGCAGCTGCCTTCAGCTCAGGTCATGATCCTGGAGTCCCAATTGAGTCCAGCATCAGGGTCCCAGTCTGCTTCTCCCTCTGACCCTCCCCACCTCATGCCGTCTCTCTCTCTCATTCTTTCTCAAATAAATAAAATCTTTAAAAAAAAAAGAAGATGAAAAAACTTATGTGGCGGGGCGCCTGGGTGGCTCAGTGGGTTAAGCCTCTGCCTTCGGCTCAGGTCATGATCCTGGGGTCCTGGGATCGAGCTCCGCATTGGGCTCTCTGCTTGGCGGGGAGCCTGCTTCCCTTCCTCTCTCTCTGCCTTCCTCTCTCTCTGCCTGCCTCTTGGCCTACTTGTGATCTCTCTCTGTCAAATAAATAAATAAAAATCTTTAAAAAAAAAAACAAACTTATGTGGCATCTTTTTAAGAACTTTTCTTTTCTCTTTTTGTTGTTTGTTTTGTTTTGTTTTTCTGTTTGACCTTCCTATCAGGTGAACACGCAGGATTTCAGAGGGCTAGTTCGGGAAGATGCCGTTCTCTACCTGCTGGAAATCCCCAAGGGTGAAATGGTAACCATTTTAGCTCAGAGCCGAGCTGATGGTGAGCAAATCTGGTCATTAGTTTAATTTGGGGAGTAGGGGGAAGGATGAGAGTAGTATCTTGGGACCAGAATAGGTAAATTGGGTGTTAAAAATTTGAAGTATATCTTCACAATCAATTTCTGGGTTACAGTTTTGTGGAGAAAATTTGGGTACCACTTAATGTTCTATAGAAATGCTTTCTGTGCACCAATTGAAATAATTTTTACCATTTGTGTTAATTTGGAATAAAATTGCTTTTCTGAATAGTTATCTATCCTTAATTATTGTCTGGAGTTTTACTGACTTTTCCAGGTGAAAGATTCAATGGGCCATGTCTTTGGGGTCAGCTGCCACATTAACGCTTACCAATCTGACAGGTTGCTGCCCCCTTGCAAGCCTCACTGTTCTCATCTGTAAAATGGAGGTTGACAGCCTCTTCCCAGTCAGCTTCGGAGGCTGACCGGCAAGTGTATTAGGGTTCTCTAGAGAAACAGAATCCATAGGGGGTGTGTGTGTATATAAATAGAGGTTTATTATAAGGAATTGTCTCATGTAATTATGGATTGGCAAGTCCCAAGGACTGCAGGGTGAGTTGGCAGGTTAGAGACCCAGGAGAACCGATGATTTGGTTCTAGTCCAAGACTGGAGGCATGACAACTGGAAAAGCTGATAGTGCAGTCACAGTCTGAAGGCTGGCAAGCTCACAGCCCAGGAAGGCCTGATGTTTCCATCTGAGTGTGAAGGCAGGAAGAAAGCCGATGTCCTAGTTCTAAGACAGGAAGACTTCTTTTTTTCTTACTTGGAGAAGGGTTCCCCTTTGTGTTCTTTCAAGCCTTCATCTGATTGGATGAGGCCTGCCACATGAGGGAGCACAATCTGTTTTATTCAGTCTACCCATTTCTTTTTTTTTTTTTTTTAAAGATTTTATTTATTTATTTGACAGAGAGAGATCACAAGTAGACGGAGAGGCAGGCAGAGAGAGAGAGAGAGGGAAGCAGGCACCCTGCTGAGCAGAGAGACCGATGTGGGACTCGATCCCAGGACCCTGACATCATGACCTGAGCCGAAGGCAGCGGCTTAATCCACTGAGCCACCCAAGTGCCCCTCAGTCTACCCATTTCAATGTTAATCTCATTCCATAATACCTCAGTTATACACAAAGAATTATGTTTGACCAAAATCTGGGCACCCGGTAGCCCAGTCAAGTTGACACACAAAATTAGCCATCACAGCAACTCATGAAGTTAGTTTTTTGTCCTTCTTCCTATTTGAGCCCTGATTCCCACAGGGCCTGTCCACTGAGTTTACTAAATGAAGAGAAGTGAAAAGGGGGATCAGAAATAGAAGCAGCTGGTAACTCTTCAAGAAAAGACCTCTGGCTAAGCAGATCGCAACATACAAGAATGCTTTTGTTTTTCAGTGTATAGAGACATCCTGGCTTGTGGCAGAGGGGATTCCTTTTTTATAAGAAGCCACTTTGAATGTGAGAAGGAAACCCCACAGAGCCTGGCCTTCACCAGGGGGGAGGTCTTCCGAGTCGTAGATACGCTGTACGATGGCAAGCTGGGCCACTGGCTGGCTGTGAGGATCGGAAACGAACTGGAGAAAGGCTTAATCCCCAACAAAAGCAGGTATCTGAAATCCCGTACTCCCACACCTCTCTCTTAAGCTCCCCACCCCCCCAAAATCAATTACAGTCCCTTCGCTGCTCAGAGAGGAAGCCCCACATGACTTCATCATTTGTCTTCGTGTCCTCTCCCATCACCTACTTCTGGTTCATGAGAAGTGGCCCGGGACTGGGAGATAGCCACCAGCTGGTTTGCTGTATTTAGTTCACGTCACGTAGTTGGTTGCTGCGCCTGGCTGGTGTTTAAACAGTCCTATGGCGTGTCTGAGCAGATGCCGGAGTGGCTGGAGCACATCAGCACAGCTCTCCGACAAGCTGCCCTTGTCCACTGTCTGGCCCTCATCCTTGGGAGAGGCTTATGCACTCCAGTTAACATTTATTGGTTGGCTGGCTGGGGGAAGAAAGAAAGATAATGTACTTCGGCAGGGATTTTGGTTATGTTTACTATATACCAGCCTACCCAAATGAGCCAAGTTAATAATTGTGTTTGTTACTGAGCTATTTTCTGGTAGATTTTGTGTACCCAGCCTTTCTCTGCTTTCACTGGGTGAAGAGGGTCCACACTTTTCCCACTCTGTGAAACTTCTTCCACTGTGAAGCTGCATCTTCTCTAATCCAAGTTCATAAACCTCACTGACTGGTTTTGGTTAATTTTAACTTCAATTGTGCATTTTCTGGCTTTAGAGATTTACTACATTTGCTTTTTCTCTCAGAGCTGAACAAATGGCCAGCGTTCAGAATGCCCAGAGAGACAATGCTGGGGACAGAGCAGATTTCTGGAGAATGCGTGGCCAGAGATCTGGTGTGAAGAAAAACTTAAGGAAGAGTCGTGAAGACCTAACAGCTGTTGTGTCGGTTAGCACCAAGTTCCCGGCTTATGAGAGGGTTTTGCTGCGAGAAGGTAAGGAAGCCAAGTGGGGCCAGGAAATGATCTGACTGGGCTCTGAGCCTGTTTTCTTCATTTTCAGACTGCAGTAGTCAGGTTCAAACTTCCCATACTACTTACGCCAAAGCCAGGCTGTAGAGTTGCAATCATATTCATACATGCAATAATAACTTTCAGAAAAGTGACTTGTGCAAACTCCTACATGCAGGTGTATTTCCATGTCTTCAGTTATTTCTGTTAATACTACCATTCAGAAGTTTATATATATTATCTGTAGCAAAGTTTATTTTTGATCCTGGCGAGGGGAGTGAGGCATATTCTTCAGAAAAGAAC
Source organism: Enhydra lutris kenyoni (assembly GCF_002288905.1). Classification (NCBI taxonomy): domain Eukaryota; kingdom Metazoa; phylum Chordata; class Mammalia; order Carnivora; family Mustelidae; genus Enhydra; species Enhydra lutris. The sequence goes on from NW_019154117.1 coordinate 10,567,376, forward strand.
AGGGCTAAAATGGGGGAGGAAGAACACAATTTCTTTCATTTAGTCATGTTATCATTGGCCTATAAAATACTTCTGCTTCGTATCTTTAGTAGCCGAGGAGATGTGTTTCCATGGCCTTTCTTGTCTCATTTCAGCTGGTTTCAAGAGACCTGTGGTCTTATTTGGCCCCATAGCAGATATAGCACTGGAAAAGTTGGCAAATGAGTTACCGGACCTGTTCCAAACTGCTAGTAAGTCTGTTGATGATTTTTTTCTCTCCCAATTTTTATTTTGAAAAATATTAATATATAAGAAAGATGAAAAAATAATGAATACCCACATACCCTTCACATGAAGTCACTGTCACCTGTCAAAAAGTCTGCCTTACACCTCCCCTGCCATTTTTTACCCATGTAAATCTCCTCAGTACGAGGACATTCTTCTACATAACCACACCACATCACATAACAAATTTAACAAAGATATGGTAATACTGCTTAGTATATAGTCTGTTTATATAGTCTGTTCATGTCTTTCTAGAATCCTCCTTTCTTCTACTTTATTTCCTGACTTGCTGTCTTACAGAGTCCAAACCCCTGTCTCACCTGTCAGACTGCCACCTTCCTTGTGATCAGGTTTCAGTTAGACAGGTAGTGTGTGTCCTTCTCGTGGTCTCTCTTCAGGGCCTCTTGATGTCGGATGTCCTGTCATTGCTGATGCTGGGTTGGAGTCTTTGGTCCTGATTTCTAAAAGTATTAATTAGCTCTTTGTTTTTTACTTTTGCAGAAACAGAACCAAAAGATGCAGGATCTGAGAAATCCAGTGGGGTAGTGCGGTTAAATACCGTGCGGCAAATTATTGAACAGGTGAGGAAGTTCATCCAAAAGCCATGTTGTTGGAAAGAATTGAGTCACAGTTTGCCTCAGTCCTTTTTGGAATAGAATCTGTATTTTATTATTCATTAAATGTTAATGATAAAAAAGTGAATATAAACATAACCCGTTGGCAACCAGTGGATGTGGAAACCATCGATGTTCAGTGGCAGCGATGGATGGTTTTTTCAGAGTTCTCAACATTATACCAAATAACCTGTTCATTCATTTTCTCAGAGGTGGGCATAATAGGGAGGAAAACGTTTTCTGCTTTTTGATTTAAACTGACAAGTTTTACCTGATATAGCCTTTACTTGAGACAAACTCTTTGCTGCCCTGTGACTTTACATTCTTGTTGACGTAACTTTGCCCCATTTCTAACAGGATAAGCACGCACTATTGGACGTGACTCCTAAAGCCGTGGACCTGTTGAATTACACTCAGTGGTTCCCAATTGTGATTTTTTTCAACCCAGACTCTAGACAAGGTGTCAAAACCATGAGACAGAGGTTGAATCCAACATCCAACAAAAGTTCTCGGAAGTTATATGATCAAGCCAACAAGCTTAAAAAAACTTGTGCACATCTCTTCACAGGTAAGTGAAATTTAAAATGTTGTCTCTTTGCTCCACAGTGGGAAATGGAGAATTGAAGAATGGAAGAAATAAGAAAATAATCTGAACAAAGAAGAGTAATCTGAAATCCTATTCATGACTCCTTGAAAAGAAACTAATCCTAAAATGATATTAGACTCATGGCATTTGTAGATTTAATTTTGATTGAAAATGATCATAGAGATCCATGACATGCAAAAATTGGTCACTTTGATGAGTTCAGATTTTTGTGTGGAACTACAAGCCAGTGACTGAGCCCAGTGTACCATCTAGCACCCACATCTCTATCTAGATTCTATCATTGTTCTCTTTACCATGCATGTGTGCACTAACAGAGTGGTAGGAACTTGGTTTCATTATTTAAAAAGATCCCCAAAATAGAAGCTTGAACACTCTGTATGATTAAGGATTTATTATTCCAATTTTTAGGATAATAAATGATACTGTGATTATGTTTAAAAATAAAGAGTTCTCTTATAGAAATATATACTAAGTGAAATATTCATGGATGGACCTAATATGTATTTATGGATGACCTAATATGATGCCTAGTATTTGCTTACATAATCTTTGGTGAGGAGAGTGGGTGGGGATGTCGATAAGACTGGCCAAGAGTTGATAGTTTTTCAAGGTGGGTAATGTAGACAAGTTCAGGTTCTCTCTACTTTGTATATGTTTAAAATTTCACATAATAGAATTTCTTAAGTTCCTGAAATGAAGACCCACTGCTAGCTAGTATTCCTTATAAAAGTAAAATAATTTAAGAATGTAGCATGTTTAGTAACTGAATATGTACAGTAGCTATATATGTGACTGGTTCTGTAAATGTGGTATAATTCAGGGTTTAAAAGGGTTAAATCAAGTTTTTGGTCATGCAGTTTTGTGGGAGCAGCATGAGGGGACTGTATGGATAGAACACCCTGAGGGTAATGATAGCTCTTTGAGTTGATGCTGCTTACCATCTACCTATCTGACCCTGGGGAGGGAGGGAGTAGATGAATGTATGTCCACAATGGACTCTTGCTTTATTGTCACTGGCTTTTCTTGTTAAAGACACGCACTATTTGCCACTGGGGTGAAATGGTGAAACTGACAGGTAATTTCTCCAAATGTACAGGAGAGAGTGGTCTATAATAAACTGGGTTTTTGCGAATGTGGAGTCTTAAGAGTCAATTTCTCTTCTCTAAAATGGGGACAATAGTGATGCCTACTTTGTAAAGTTTGGATAAACGAGAAATGAGCTCATCCATGTAAGGTTTGGAAAAGTGCTTGCTGATGCATAGTAGTTATATAAGGTATATTTCGTTCTGAATAGAAAATATATATTCCTTGTAGAGTTAGTCTGAATATATATTCTAAAATATTTAAGCCTATCAAAATTACATACACTTAAATGTTACCTTTAGTATTTTTTTGAAGATATCAACAGTAAATTTGTGTATGTTTTTCTTATTTATAACATACATGCCTAGGTAACGATCTTTAAAATACAGTACTTTTGTATTTGTTCTAGATGTGTTTTCTTTGCTCCTAAAAATACAGTTGTTAAAAACTTACCTTTTGGGGCACCTGGGTGGCTCAGCTGGTTAAGTGACTGCCTTTGGCTCAGGTCATGATCCTGGAGTGCTGGGATTAAGTCCCCCAGCAGGCTCCCAGCTCTGCGGGGAGTCGGCTTCTCCCTCTTTCTCCCCTCTCATGGTCTCTCTCACTCTCTCTCTCAAATAAATAAATAAAATCTTAAAAAAACAAACAAACATACCTTTTAAAGGTAGCTTTTCTGAAAAATAGATATTCTGAAATAAAAGTAACTCATTTCTAGCTTTATAACATTCATCTGTAATGTAAACTCCCAACAGCTAGACCAGTAATGGTTTTAATTACATTCAACTAAAGGGATTTATTGTTCAAATATGTGTTTACTTTCTCTTGCATTAGCCAAAGTTTTAATTCAAATATGACAAATGAGTAAAATTATGTGAAGTAGCATTTTTAATAAACATTGCTCTGGAAATTGATGCAAACCTTTTGTTTACATTTCTGAAGCTACTATCAACCTAAATTCAGCCAATGATAGCTGGTTTGGCAGCTTGAAGGACACAATTCAGCATCAACAAGGAGAAGCAGTTTGGGTCTCTGAAGGAAAGGTATGTGGCATAGACACTTTGCTATGAGGTGAGAGTCCATGTTCTCAATCTTTTCTCAGGAGGGTAGTGAATGTAGAACACCATGGCCGTTTGAAGTGATTCCAGTGTATGTGCTAATCAAGTTTGGAATTTTATAAATTCTCTAAGACTTTTCAAAGAAAAGTAGAATGTGATGTATGTGACCCTACATTCACTTCCCTTTTACTTTAACGTAGTAACTAGTGTTGTATTCCAAGCACACTAATCAGAGCTTACAAGATCTTGTGCTGAGCTCCACAGCTTACTAAGGATATGGGAAAGTCAGCATGGAAGGGAGAGGTGAGGATGAGGGTCATGGAGAAGGTATTTAAAAATTGATTTTAAAAAAGGAAAAGTTGGAATCATTTGCTTAGAAGACTGGAGGAGAATGTGTCCTAGGAATGTGGAATTCGAGTAGGTTGGTAGGAGAATGCTCAAAACCTTGTGTAGGCTTCTAAAACTGGCGAGCTTCTCATTCATGCAGGTAGTTTACCCACAGTTCTGCTGAAGGGAGGAAGCAAAGAAATTATACCAATCTCCTGTGGTTCTAAGGCTTTGGTGCTAGTATTCTGTAGTCCAGCTGAATTGAACTAGTTTGTGAGATGTCAGAGGATGCTTCTGTTGCGAAAGTGACTCAGTTACCAATTAGATTGTTGAGTCCTTGCCTTGCCCTTTGGAAACTGCATATTTAGTCAAGGCGTCTAGCATCTTCTGAGTGCTTATAGCCTGCTGAGGTTCTGTGCTAACTCCCTTTATGAGAACAGGTTGAACAGGACATAGCTTTCTTCCTCAAGGATTTGAGAATCTTATGGAGGAATGGAGAGGTGTGTAGCACCAGGCAGTGTACATTTATTATAAGAGACAAGCATTAGCAGAAAAAGCTGGAAAGGAGCCCAAATTCTTGGAGTTAAGCATAACAATTTGAGGAAGCATGGCTCAGTAGTGGGATATAGGATGGTGGTAAGGTAGATAGGATGGAGGTTCCTAATTTGAATCCCTGCCCAAAAATTAACATAATAATCTTAAGCCAAGTGATTTAAGGAAAATAAAGATGACTTCCCTTTCTAGAACATGTCAAAGTTTCAGTCACTTGGCTGTGCCCTTGGGAATTTTCTTGAGTCCCCACTCCCAGGAGCCATGATGACCCCACTGACCCTCCGAAACAAATTCCTCTAGATGGAAGGGATGGATGATGACCCTGAAGACCGCATGTCCTACTTAACTGCCATGGGTGCAGACTATCTGAGTTGCGACAGCCGCCTCATCAGTGACTTTGAAGACACCGACGGCGAAGGAGGCGCCTACACTGACAATGAGCTGGATGAGCCAGCTGAGGAGCCACCGGTGTCTTCCATCACCCGCTCCTCGGAGCCGGTGCAGCATGAGGAGGTGAGGTGAGGCAGGCCGCAGGCTGTGAGGCCATGAGCAGGAAAAGGAGGTTCTCCTGTTTCACTTGAATTCTTCTGGATAACTGTTTATTTAGGGTGCTGTGGAAGGTATTCCTAAGAGTTGGAACAGAGGACTTCTAGGGGGTTTCTGATTCCAAGTCGATGCCTGTATGATAGCATTTGTGGTCCGTGGGAAAGCCAGACAGGAACTAAGTGCTGGGAGAAGTTGAGTGATAAGCACTCTCACACTGATGTTCTCGAGCATGATGGATACACTAAATAGCTCTATGTGCCAGCTGTCTAAATTACAAGTGGAACATTATTTTTAAATATAATTTTGTGGTATTTACTTGTAACCTTTGATTAGGTCTCTTTGTACTTCTAGGTATCCTTGCTTTTTCTTATCCTACCTTTAACCTTTCTAATCTTGCCAAAACTCCTGAGTATTTCCCCATCAGTTTCCTTCTCTTTTGTATTTCAATTTTTTAATTGAGTTTATGATCAGATATACATCTGATCATGTGTACTGTGCATCCACCGGTGAATAGACAGCTTCTGTAATCCCAGAGATCGTGTCAACAGGCACTAAGTTAGGACCAGTTATTAGCTCCACCTCAGAGAGCATTGGGATAATGTAGATGACGTTATTCATCTATTTGAATAGTTGTTCTTGTGGACTTCTGTTTAACAAGTCAGCTCATTTGGGTGAATGGTTTTATTCTTTATGAAATAAAAGTACCAAAAAAATAAGTTGAAGTAGGGGTAAAACCCACCAAGGCCAAAAATTTCGTATATACCAGTGGACAAGTTTCAAAGAATTAATTAACTTGCTAATGTCTAAAGGTGTAGATGAGGTAATGCTTAAAAAATTAACAGCTTTAAGTGATAAAAGAGATTTAGACTTTAGGAGAACTTTGGGGGGGATTATTTTAAAGGAAGAGACTACTACCATGGATGATAGTTAAAAAATATATAGAAAGCATTTGCTAATGGGAATATGCTAGTACCTATCTGCCTTTTCAGTAAAGAAGCACTGGGTCAGTATCCCGATTTGTGCAAGTTATAAACCTTAACTTCGGAACATCTTGCAACTTGGCAGAACTCTAGCAAAGCAGATGAGTGTTCTCTTCTCTTTGCTGGGATCTTCTTGTTGTGAATGAACCTTTATGTCTTGTAGAGCATAAGGAAACCCAGCCCAGAGCCACGAGCTCAGATGAGGAGGGCTGCTAGCAGAGATCAACTTAGGGACAGTAGCCCACCCCCAGCATTCAAGCCAGAGCCGCCTAAGGTACGTGGCTGGGAAGCCCACGATGGGAAGAAGAATAAGCAGATAGCCGGACAGCTTCCTGCATAGCCAGGAAGAGCACAAATGAGATGGTGTTTTGTTTTTGGCTCACTCTTTTGTTACTAAGATGTGTCTTTTGGTTCGTGGGGTGAACCCGGAAAGTAGAGAAGAGTAAAAAGAAGGAAGGGCAGTTTTAGGAGAACATAAGGTTTTAGAACTGTTGATATTTTATTTATTTATTTATACACTTATTCATTCATTCATTATTTTGTTTTTTATTTCAAAACCTTTTTTCTATCAAGAGTAAAAGTTGGACAAATACTGAATGTCCGGAAGCACTGATCTCAGAATCTGTTTTTCTTTTTCAGTTAAAGTTTTCTGCTCACAATCTGATTTAGATATAAATATAGGAAATCCCTGATTGATGATTTATTTACCAAAGAAAACAATCACCACCACTGTTTATGATGCCTCTCATTATCAAGACAGCTTAATTTATTTTTAAATTATATCATTACTCAGAATCAATAAGAATTGACATGGTATATGTCATATGATTTTTTTACCCCCTTTCTGAATCAATTCTATATAAATAAAGGCTTTCCTTAATAACCCAATAAAATTTCTCCATTTAACTCAATACTTTAGATAGGAAGAAAGTAATCAGTGATTATGTAATCTGTCAGAAACAGTGACCTCATAAAATATATCACTGAAAATGTACAAACAGGCCTAGGATTGAAGTATAAAGGAAAAGTGGCCATTAGCATTATATGCTGCCCTTCCTGCTCCAGTCTCATTCATGGCTGAACAGACCTTCCCTCTGGGTTAGGGCATGCACCCTTAGTATATGAACTCAGGATCCCACTCTTCAATCCTAAACCCCTTGACTTGTTCTGAAGTCTTTTTCAAGATACTGATCTTAATCTCCTCTAGTACAAAAGTAGGTCTGATCTGCCTCTACACTCGCAGGCCTCCCAGCCCCTCCCCAATACCCTCTGGTTTCTTAGCGCTCTTAATATTTTTTTTCTAGGAAGCAGGGTAGGGCTTAGGATGCCCATCCAGTGGCTGTTTGTCCTGCAGTATTTGATTTCTTGTCAGAATGGTATTTGTTGACTACCTCTGGAAACTGATCAGGAAATGGGAGTGTGTATTAAATCACTAATACAGATTTGAACATAAACTGAAAGCCCAAGGTAAAAATTTGTTCATTGTTCTCTGCAGGCCAAAATCCAGAACAGAGAAGAATCCTTTGACTTCTCCAGATCCCATGATTATAAGTCAAACCCCTCAGCCATTGCTGGTAATGAAGTTTCCGGGGCATCTACCAAAGGCTGTCCCCCTCCTGTTGCAGCAAAACCTGCCTTGGGAAGGTCTATATTGAAGCCCTCCACTCCTGTCCCTCCCCCAGAGAGTGAAGAGGTGGGAGAGGGCAGTGAGGAACAAGAAGGCACTCCCAAGTCTGTCCTGGGCAAAGTAAAAATATTTGAGAAGATGGATCACAAGGCAAGATTACAGAGAATGCAAGAGCTCCAAGAAGCACAGAGTGCAAGGGTAATTATTTTTAAACCAGTAGATTACCTTAGTATGTCAACAGTAAAAATGTTAAGTTTCATTTCATATAATGATTTGCAGTCCTTTTTTTCCCCACTGGTATAGACATGAAAAGGATGTTCACATGCCTGATACCACAGGCACATGCTATGTTTATGTTATTTCCAGATTGCCAGCTATCACTGTGTCCCTTTTTCTCCTCATCAAGAAAGCCTAACAGTATAGGTGAAAAAGATTCTTTTCATACCTCAGAACTTTCTGTCAGGTTCGGGAATGGGAAAGTATGACAAGAGAATCAGTGCCTCTCTGAAGTTAGTTCTCATGAAAACATTTGTTGTATTTGTTTGGTAACTGATTTTTAATTTGCTCCCAGATTTGCCATAGAAACCAAGCAAACGTTGGATGCTAAAATGAAAGGCCCATAGATTGTACTTTTTGATACTGTTTGAATTTTTGTACCATATGCACATCTAACCTTTCAAAAGTCAAAAAAGAATATAAGTCAAGTCGAGACTCATGGAACATATTCTGCCCAGTGAATATGGAGGTTTTTTTTCATTTAAGTCTGTTATAGCAACAGTGCAGTGCTTCTGAGCATTTTTCTTTTGTTTTGGTGGTAAAATACATATAACATTTATCATTTTAACCATTTTTTCCCATTTTAACTATTTTTTAAGTGTTCATGGCATTGAGTATATTTACAGTGTTCTGCCATCATCACCACCATCATCTCCAGAACTTGTTCATCTCTCCTCACTGAAACTCCCCATTACCCACTTCCTCTGTCCCTGGTAATCACCGTACTTTCTGTCTTCATGAATTTGACGACTTAGGAGCCATTTAAATGGAATCACATGGTATTTGTCTTTGTTTTAGCATGTGGCAGAATTTCATTGCTTTTAAACATTTTTCTTATTTGATATGTAATACTAGGCCATCACATACAACCATAAAAACTAGAGAGTTGCTTTTATTTTTTCTCCTTTACTTAAAATGGGATTGGGAAAGGGAACCAACAAGAAACCAGCAAGCCACCCAGCAATCATTCATTCTTCCCTTTTCGTTCTTTTCCCTCCCCCCCTTAATTACCACAGATTGAAATTGCTCAGAAACATCCTGATATCTATGCAGTTCCAATCAAAACACACAAGCCAGACCCTGGCCTTTCCCAGCACACAAGGTAAGGGCTGCTCAGCAGTATTAAGTCTAGAAAGGGGGCTGGTCTAAGATTTGGACTCCTAAGAAAGAATTTCTTCACCTATATCTCAGTGTAACAAGAAGACTTTTTTTTTCCCTCCCCAACTATTTCCCTTACTTATTCAGTCAAAAAAAAGTTTAAAGATTTATTTATTTTAGAGAGAGTGAGAGCACAAGCAGGAGGGGCCAGAGGGAAAGGGAGACAGAATTTCAAGCAAACTCCTCACTGAGCGCACTCAATCCCAGGACCCTGGGATTGAGTGGAAACCAAGAGTCGGACACAACTGTGCCACTCAGACACCTCCTTACTCAATCAAATTATGAACATTATATAGTCAAAATTTCGTAGTAATTTTGCTTATGTGCTAAAATTGACAAAGTGTAATCACTGACATTTCAAATTAGTCCCCTTTGTCACACCGAAGCACAGATATGTTACATTGTATTGAGATAGCACATGAGAAAAATTCCTGGGTTTAGACACTAATTGTTTTGTCACTAATATATTCGGATTCTTAGTCAAGCTCCTTAATTCCATTGCAACACGTAGCAAAGTCAGGCCACTTGTGCTGAACTGAGGTCTTTTTTTTTTTTTTTTAAGATTTTATTTATTTATTTGACAGACAGAGATTACAAGTAGGCAGAGAGGCAGGCAGAGAGAGAGGAAGGAAAGCAGTCTCCCTGCTGAGCAGAGAGCCTGATGCAGGGCTCGATCCCAGGACCCTGAGATCATGACCTGAGCTGAAGGCAGAGGCTTTAACCCACTGAGCCACCCAGGCACCCCTGAACTGAGGTCTTAAGGGAAGGTGACAATCAGTTGACCAGTGTTGGTAAGATGCTTTATATTTAAAATGCTACATAAGCATCAGGAATTATGGGAGTATTTTTATACTGGATTGTTCTGCTTCCAAGGTAGAAAAAAAAAGTTACATTTTCTTGTGGCCAATCTGACTGGAAGCTAGAGTCTAGTTTTATAGCAATAGAAAACTAGAGGCAAATTTCTTAACAACTGAACCATGGCCAAACAGGTGGCCCCTAGTTGACTGAAACTAGAAGAGAAATCACTCTGCTGGGTGAACCTGTAGCCAAAGACACAGGGGTGGGAAGACACCCTTGGTCCAGTAGGGGAATTCTTAGGTCAGGGAGCACAGGGCTGGCTTCCTCACTCACTGCCCCAGTTGGCACTGGCCTCAACCTGTTACTCCCACACGATGAACCTGAAGCAGGGCCAAAAGTGGCCCTGATCTGTCAGCAAAGTGTGGCATGTGTCTCAGAGATTTGCGATCAGTCCGGGCACATGGCTGCATTTCCACAGGGCAGTCAGAAGCCCTGGGTGAGCTGTGGGATGCATTTAACACTCTCATTTTGTTAGTTCCAGGCCACCTGAGCCCCAGAAGGGTCCTTCCAGACTCTATCAGGATCCCAGAGGCAGTTACGGCAGTGATGCCGACGAGGAGGAATACCGCCAGCAGCTCTCAGAACACTCAAAGCGCGGCTACTATGGCCAGCCTTCCCGGTACCGGGACACAGAATTATAGAGGACGGCGAATTGACTCTTCGGTCTCTCCGCTGCCACGACCTCAGAGCAGCGGCCCCACTGAGCCACAGGATGGTTCTTTCTAGTTTAACGACACTGTGGAGATGTGGGACCTCAACTCCCATTTCCTCAAGGGGAGCCCAGGGGGCAGCCAGTGCAGATTAAGAACTGAAGGCTCTGTTTGTGGAACTGGGTCTTGGGAGTTTATGGCTTTTTGCTCAGAATTAAGAAAAACACTACAGTCTGATACTGTTACCTTTCTCAAGTGGACCAAAATCTGTATTAATTCTGTTTGCATATTTTTAACATGTATATTAAGAAGTGATAACTATTTTCCCTCATTAATATCTGCCTTCGAGGACTGTTTCAATGAGATGGAATGTGGAAAAGAAATTAAAATACTGTTGGGCTCAAACTAAATTCAAACAAGTATTTTACTACAATTCTAAGTGCCTTTGATGAGAAGTGTCTTAAATTTTCTTCCTTTGAAGCTTTATGCAAAGCCATAATGGACTAAAAACGTTTTGACTAAAGTTTTATATCAGCTTAATAGCTACGGTTTTCTCTGTACTGTGTCATCTTTTCAAGGCATTTGTCTTTGTAATATTTTCAATAAAATCTGACTGTATATATAGTAGCTATACGTGGTAGTTCAGCTACCAGTGCTCAGTAGCTTGAAGACCAAGAAACTGGTATAGAAATTTTTTGTTTCTTTAAAACCATGTGCTCCACAAAAGCAGATACTTGGAAAAACTGTATTTCTAAAAGTGTGTGTATTGACAAGTTTTATAATTTAATAAAAAGGAGGATATTGCAATCAATAATTTGCTTTGTGGGAGATATCTCCACTAGTTTCTACTTCTAAAAGCAACTTTTATTTCAATTAGTGATCATGAAATGAGAACACACTCATGGCTGAAGATGAAAATGGAGACCCATGTGGAAAAGAAAATGAAACTTACCCATCATCTCATCCTTCAGACAATTTTAGTGCATTTCCTTGGAGTACATATTTGTGGATGTCTGTATGTGTTATAATTAGGATGTCTGTATGTGCAAATACGTATTTGCAGTTTTCCTTTTTTTTTTTTTTTAAAGGATTTTATTCATGAGAGAGAGAGGGTGAGCATGGGGTGGGGGGGGTTTGCGGAGAGACAAGCAGACTCCCTGCTGAGCGTGGAGCACCATGTGAGCTGATCCCCACAACCTAGAGATCACGACCTGAGCCAAAATCCAAAGTCAGATGCTTAACCAACTGACCCACTGAGGCGCCTGTTTTCTAATTTTTCTATTTAACATTTATCATGAACGTTTCTCACAGATAGTTAAAACTCAGGTATGCATCATTGCTAGTAACTGCAGAATAGTACATCCTGTGACTTCATAACTAGATGATTCCGCTATCTTTGGTAGTTTGGAATGTTTCCAGTTTTTTGTCTCTTTTACATGAAATGTACCTCTGTGTGTAATCCATTTCTGTATATCAATGATCAGCATTTTAATCCTTTTCTGCAGGTAGTTGCTCAGAAGTAGAATTACTGAGCAAAAGCATAAGGAACATTTTTAAAGCTCTTAATGTTTACTGCCAGATTGCTTCCTAGAAAAGTTGCATCAATTTGTACTCCCACACTCACTCTTTAAAGGTTGAAATATGTTTAGAAGTTAAACAAGACAGCCTAGGAATTTAGGCTTGTATGAATTAAAAGTACACTGAATTTAGGAAAGGAGAAGAGTCTTGGTTTCCATTAAGAGTCTTTTATAATGTGGATTTCTACAAAGGTGATTAACTTTAAGTTGTTATAAATTCAGCTTTTTCAAAACAGTTGTATTGGTAATATTGTCCTTGATGGTGTCTTTATCAGTCTTGGTGCTATAATTTATAAACCATTTAGTGCAGTACGATGAATTTCTGAGCAGTCCTGAAGACACTGACTCAAATCTGTGTATTTGGTAAACAAAAGTTTCCTTTTATGGATGGAAAAAAATACACTGGTTATAAAATGAGTTAGTTTGCCTGTGTCCTTGAACTACCTGAATGAGCTTTTCTGCAAAGCCAGGGAAGGGAAAGGGGGCTTTTCATTAGGAGCTGAGCTGTCATCTGGCTCTAGCATTTATTTTGTGGTACATTAAGTGGTGCAGACCAGTAGGACCTCTGTTCCCCATAAGGTCCCACAGTATGTCCAATGGACCACTAGTGCCTACCCCACCCATTTTTCATTAATACTCTGTTCTGGAAAGGAATTAAGGCTGTCTGTGATGTATGTGGATTGTAATTAAGGAAAAAACGGGCTCTAGACAAATGAGGAAAGAAGGGAGAAGAATGTCAGAATAGGAAAGACAAAGGCACAAACAAAGGTAGTGTTCACTATATACACTGTCTGGGCTCCTCTGCTTTCCAAAGGCCCATGTAGGGCACAAGATGACTGCTACCTGATTTAACTCAAAATGTCCATAAGCACGTGGGGGAATCGTTTTGGAATTCTCCCCCTATATCCACTCTTTATTCTGCGGGCTTTCACACTGTGTCATGCACCCATGGCCACTTGTTTGCAAAGATGACTTTGGAGGTCTGTTTCTTTCCTTTTCTTTTCCTAAAGATTTATTTTATTTAAGATTTAATTAATTTATTTGACAGAGACACAGCGAAAGAGGAAGCAAAAGCAGGGGGAGAGGGAGAGGTAGGAGCAGGCTTCCTGGTGAGCAGGGAGCCAGATGGGCTGGATCCTAGGCCCCTGGGATCGCACCCTGAGCTACAGGCATTAATCAACCGAACCACGAGGCGCCCCTAAAGATTTTAAGTAATCTCTACACCCAACTTGGAGTTTGAACTCACAGCCCCGAGTTCAACGTCATACGCTCCACCCACTGAGCCAGCCAGGCCCCCGCCAGACGTGTTTCTTACGTGTTCTTTCTTGGAAGCCAGTAGCACAATTCCACGGGCCCTTTGGTAAAAATTCTGGAAAAAGACCACCCTGGAGCCTAGTCTAACCCAGACGTCAATTCTAAAGTACCCAGGGCCAATGCCTCCCAAATAGCAATATGAGAGGCATAAAGCCCCAAGAAACAGACATCCACCTTTCCGGAAACTCCATGTTGCTCAAAGACGGGGCGGGGGGTGGGGGGAGGCGGCGTTTAAACACAGGGTAGGTCATGCAGCACAACGCAAACCTCACACGGACTTGCAGAAGAAAAGAGGGCTCTTACCCGAACCACACTGCCTCCTCAGCAGGTGCGCGGCCCCGGGCCTCCACGCCTGGCCCGCGCCTCTGGCGTCCTCCGCGCGGGGGTCCTGCCTCACAAGCGGCGTGCTCCGTCTCTGCAAGTCAGAGCAGTGCTTCCTGACCCCATCCGTCCCCGAACTTCCTCGTTCTGTCCACCACGTTTTTTGCTTCAGGGACATTAGAAATGGAGCGGGGGCGGGGGAAGGCACTCTGGGGAAGTCTGAATTCGGGTGGCAGCGCCAGTACCAGGTCTTGAGTATAAACCGCACAGAAGTACATGGTAACTCCTCCATGGGAGGCCGGAGCTTGATCCCACCAAGAGACGCTGTGGAACGGTGTAAAACAGTTGCCTCAATAGTTTTCCCACTCAGGCGGCGGGAGAGCCCGACCACCTGTTGGCCAGCTGGCCTCGGACTTTTGAGGGCGCCTCTGTGCGCGAGTGCACATATGTGTACGCATGCGCCCGTGCGTGTGTCTGCGCATGCGCCCGTGTGTGCGTGACACGTGTGCGCATTGCGCGTCCTCGCCCCTCACTCTTTTTTTTTTTTTTTTAAGATTTTATTTATTATTTGACAGAGAGAGATACAGTGAGCGAGAGAGGGAACACAAGCATGGGGAGTGGGAGAGGAAGACGCAGGCTTCCCACCGAGCAGAGAGCCCGATGTGGGCCTTGATCCCACGACCCCGGGATCATGACCTGAGCTGAAGGCAGATGCCCAACAAGTGAGCCACCCAGGCGCCCCCTCGCCCCTCACTCTTAAACAAAGGACTTCGTGCAAGAGAGTGATGGCTGAGAAGCTGGAGCGCCCTGCGGAGCAAGGTACCTGGGCCCAGAAAGCCCCACAGTATGTGTCAGGAGGATGAATGGGCTATGGATCTACTGAAGCCTCCAAGATGAGAGATGTTTTCTGTGTAGTGTCTTAGCGACGGGCTGGGAGAGACATTAGAAGAACCAGGGCGTTGTCCTTAGGCAGAATAGGGAGGGGAAAGCCTACGCACCTGTATCAGCCAGGGTTCTCCAGAGTAACAGAACCAACGGGATGGAACATCTGGGTGGCTCAGTTGGTTAAGTGTCTGCCTTCTGCTCAGGTCATCATCCCTGGGTCCTGGGATCAAGACCCCTGTCAGGCTCCCTGTTAGCAGAGAGCCTGCTCCTCACTCTCTCTCTGCCTGCTGCTCTATTTGTGCTCTCTCTCTCTCTCTGTCAAATAAATAACTAAAATCTAAACAAACAAACAAAAAACAAACAAAAAACCACCAACAGGATGTGTGTTTATGTGTTTTTATTTATTTTAAGGAATTGGCTCATAGGATGAGTACCTCCAAAATCTGTAGAGCAGGCAAGAGGTAGATAGAGACCTCCTGCAGGGGTAGCCCTCACAGGTTATAAGCTCATGTTCTAGAATCAAAGCAGTTTTACATCAATCCCCAGTTTTGTCAGTTATTAGCATAGAACCTTGGGAAAGTTACTCAACTGTTTAAGTCTGGTTCTTTTCATGTATAAAAGGACAGGAAACGGCAACACTATGTCATACTTTGTGTGTGCGTGTGTGCACACCATCCCTACATAGGAAGGTGTGCACAAAACGTTTGCAGTAGTAGTTGGCACAAAATAAATGCTCAATAAAAGTAGTTAGTAGCGTTATTGCCGACAGTGGTTTCACCATACCAATTTAGAAACATGAGTGGTGTCTTTGATTTTCTTACTCTTCCTCCAAATGATGACCTACTTTATTCTACTTAAGAACTATTTTAAATTTGTCCCTTTGTCCCTTTTCCCATAGCCACTACCCTAGTTCAGATGGTTGTAAACTTTCTAATCCTCTCTCCAGCTAAACAGAATCATCTTTTAAAAATAGATCTGAGAATGTTTCCTGTTGCTTAAAAAAAGTGATGACTTCCCTTCTCTACCGCAAAGTTTAATTCTTTTATTTTTTATTGAGATATAATTGACATATAACATTGTGTAGGCTTAAGGTGTGCAATGTGTTGACTTGATACATTTATCTATTGCATTATGATTACCACCTCAGTGTCAGCTAACACCTCTATCATATTATACAAGTATAGTTTTTTGTTTGTGTGTGTGTGGTGAGAACAAGTAAAACCTAGTCTCTTAGCAATAAAGTTCAATTCTTTATCAAAGCATTCAAGGTTTTCTACTGTCTGTTCCTGTGGGTAGACAGCATCATTGTTTCTAATTCTTCATGCCCTCTCTTCAGCCATGTCCTTTGCCATATGCCTTTACAGTTCCTTCCACTAAAGGGTTGGAATGCATTTCCCCACCTCTGGGCTTTGGATTGACCATGTGTTTTTCTCTCTTGCACCTCTGCTATCTTATGAGAGGGAACTGCTCAGGCTAGCAGCTGTTCTCTGAGCAGGGTGAGAGAGATGTGGAGCAGAAACATTCTAGCTGAGTCCAGCCTATATTGGCAGATGCATAAGAAATAATGAACAAGTGTTGTCTTAAACCACTGAGTTTTGGGGTGGTTTGTTATGCAATAGTAGACCCCCAAATCCTTTTTCAGGTAACTTTCTCCTGCTAAACCCATGTATGTTCCAATTTCATAGGAGGACTTTTTCCCAACTGTGATACTGTGATGTATAAAAAATACATAGTTCAGATAACCAAAATATATTTCTCACTTTGGTCTTTGTCCACAGTTCCTGGTTCACAGCTCACAAAACCCTTGGAACTTTATAAGTGTTAAGAGTGGTAAAGACATCTTTTATTGTATTAACAAGATGATTTTTGGTCCCCACTCATAGATGTGGGCTGGTTGCCTGGAGAACAAACCATGTGATTAGAGCTTTGGAAACATCAGTGCCCACCCCCCAAAGCTGAACCAGCTATTGAACAATGACTTAGTCAATCATGACCATGCATTGGAACCCCCATAAAAACCCAAGGGGGCTGGGTTCAGAGAGCTTCCTGATTGGTGAGCATGTGGAGATGCAGGGAGAGAGGCACCCAGGAGGGGCCATGAAAGTTCCTCAAAATGACCCCCTTCCTTGCCCTATGTATCTGGCTATTGATTTGTGTATCCTTTATCATATTCTTTAATAAACAGGTAACATAAATTAAGTGTTTCCCTGAGTGCTGTGAGCTGTTCTAGCACATTAAAGGACCCTGAGGAGGGGATGGTTAGAACCTGTAGTCTGTAGCTGGTAGATCAGAAGCGCAAGTAACAGCCTGGGGCTTGCGACTGGCATCTGAACTGAGTGGAGTGACTGAGTCCTTAACCTGTGGAATCTGATGCTATCTCTGGGTCCACAGTGTCACAACTGAGTTGAATTCTGTGACACCCCAGTGGTAGTTGAGAATTGCTTGGTGTTGTGTATGGGGAACTTCCCCAAATCCACATCCCACAGAATTGGGTCAGGGAACCGTAAAAAAGTTGATGTCAGTTGACCAATACAGTTCTTGAATTCTCTGCTGTTCTTTCAGCTGAGAATACCCTTTGATTTTCTTTATCTTTCAAAACCCTACTCATCCTTCTAGGTCCAGCTAATAGGTCACATTTTGTTTTGTTTTCTTTTTTTTTTTTTAAAGATTTTATTTATTTATTTGACAGACAGAGATCACAAGTAGTCAGAGAGGCAGGCAGAGAGAGAGGGGGAAACAGGCTCCCTGCTGAACAGAGAGCCCGATGCGGGGCTTGATCCCAGGACCCTGGGATCATGACCTGAGCTGAATGCAGAGGCTTAACCCACTGAGCCACCCAGGCACCCCTAGGTCACATTTTCTGTCAGGCCTTCTCTGATACCTCTGTTGCCTCTGATAACACCAATTCCTTTGATAATCTCCCACAGCACTTCATCTATATTCTCTGATACTCTAGTTATCCAAGTACACCTGTGCTTCTCACTCATCTCTAAGCTTCTTCAAGGGGAGTATGTGTGGGACTTACTCATCCTTGTATCCTCTTCAGTGCCCTGCATAAATTCCAGAAATGCTTGTTGGAAAAATGGAATGAATAAATGAGGGAGGAATGAATTCAAATGTAATGTCTGTCTTCCACGAAAGCTTATTAGTGACCTAATGATTTGCTGACATTGGGCCCAGTTTAAACTTCCATTCAGATACTGCTGATTTAAACTGGAGAACATTAGTAAAACAAGTCAAGAAAAACTGCTAAGAATTAGTTTTTCTAGGGAAAGACAAACTCAAAGTGTAGTTTTCAAAAGAATGAAATTGTCATTCTCGTGAAAATATAAAATGAACCCATGGCAAAGATTTTATCCAGTACATTATTTAATGAAGGAACCAGTAAGGTGTTCATAGTGGTTTAAAGAGCATTTGAGGAGCTAGGTACATGTAAGCAATTAATTAAGGAATATTACAATAGGAATTCTGAATTACATCCAAAACTGCTTAATAGCCCATGGAACAGTAAATGATTACTTTTATAGATACATTTTTCACCACATGGAAATTATTTGTACCTCTATCAGATAAAAACTTACACAGTAACATGTAATTTCCCTAAGTTTAGGAACTTTGGTAGTTTTAGCACTAATTAGTCACCATGTGAATTATGCTTGATAGTCAACCACTTATTTTGTAGATCGTTAAAAAGATTAATTCCTGAAATTTGGATTATAGCAGGAATTTTGGCAAGCTAAGTCAATTAAAAATATTTGTTGAGTGTGTCTGTGTGCAGCTGAACAAAAGCACTATGTTCTCAATATGAGCCATTCTCTGACTTTCAGGCGTTTACACAGCAAATTATTGGTGTAGGAATTTCCTTAATAGATAGTCAGATTGGCTCTCTGCAACAGCCCTGCATAGTGAGAATGGAAGGTGTGGCTCTGTCCATTGTATAAGTAATCCATAACTTCATCATGTAACTTGCTCAGAAGCCTTCAGCTATTAAATCACACATACAGTCTGGATTCAAAACAAGGTTTTCTGTTTCTCAACCCAGTCCTCCTGTTTCCCCATCTAGAGGCCCCTTTCGTAGGATGTCTTGAAATAGTTTGTGGATCCTGTTGTATGGTTTTTAGTTTACAATTTTTAAAAAGATTTTATTTATTCATTTATTAGAGAGAATGAGCAGGAGGGAAAGGGAGAGAGAATCTGATGCAGACTCCACACTGAGCTCAGAGCCCCATGTGGGACTCAATCCCATGACTTCGACATCATGAGCCGAAATAAAAAATCTGACACTTAACCGACTGAGCCACCCAGGTGCCCTTCAATTTACAATTAAAAAAAAGAAAAGTCCTTTAGAGCTGGGCTTTCAAATTGCCAGAATCCACAGAACTGACCGAGTTCACCAGCTTGTTTGGCCTATACAAGGCAATGAAATTTTCTTAAATTTAAACATCAGCAGATTTTCTACTCAAGTCCAGATTTGGGGCATTTCTTTACAAAATGGTAGAGCTGGTAGTTGGGGGCTCACATCTGTGTGTGACCGCAGGCCAGGGATGGGTGTCTGCTGCCCCTTATGGACAGCACCCGCACAACCTCCCTTACTCACCTGGCCTTCCTTATGGCTGAGCGCACTGAGTTTGCAACCCTAGCTCACCTCGTCCCTGCACCCCCTCTCCCCGCCCGTCCCCAGGCAGTGTGCACCATCCACACAGCTGCAAGGGAAGCCAGGCTTCAGCAGATTGCGGAGGGAACTCCGCAGCTCCCTCAGATGGTTTGTCACTTACTTGATAAGATAGGCCAGAAGTTTCACGTAGCTCTCAAGAGAACTCATGAGTACACCTCTTCAAGCCCTGTTCTCTGTGGCAACCACTGCTGGAATGGGGTGGAACAAGAAAAAGAGATCTGGGGAAGAGTGAAAGATATATTTGTGTCACTTCGATCTTGCAGTTCTGCTGGAAAAGGACCAAATGGGATTTCTGAGGGATGGCGGGCCACCTCTGTTAGTAAGATGACTGCACAGCTTTTATTTGTGGACCTGGTCTGGGGAAATGTGTTCTGAGAAATTCTCTAAAAGAATAGAACATTGTCTAGGACATTGCAGGAGATTGGTTAATCGTTTTAGGCCCAGGTGCTGAACTTGTCCCTGTGCCTGTTTTCTTCTTCAGGCCTAAATTAATTAATGTTTCATAAATTAGCATTATTTATCCATCCGTCGATATGCATGTGGCAGAGAGGAGAGGAAGCCAACTCTACACTCTTCTGCTTTGGACTGACTGGGCTGAAAGGGGCTCGCACGGAAGGAGAGCAGAGCTCATTCTGTGGGATGGGGAGGGGAGACCGTACCTTCTCCCTCCCTGTCACTTTGTTGTTTACTGCACGGATTATTGTGCTAAGAGAGGAAAAGGGTCCTAGGAGAGGGAGCCCGAGAGCCCGGGGTAGAGCCAGTCACCCCTGTCCTCAGTTCAGAGATCTGGCTGCAGTTACTAACGGGTCCTGAGGCTCAGTCTCCTCTACAAAAATGGGATAGTCGTAGTTCCGCTCACAAAGTGTGATTGTGAGAAACGAAGAATCAGTGTAAGTGACTGGAACTCGGTAGGTACTACCCAAATATGAGCCAAACACCTACAACTGATATATGTTGGCTTCCTTTCCTATCCTTTCCTTTCTTTTCCTTTCTTTTCCTTGTGTGTGTGTGTTAAAGATTTTGTTTATTTATTTGACAGAGAGAGAGAGAGAGAGTGAGGGGGCAGGGAGAAGCAGACTCCCCACTGAACAGGGAGCCCCATGTGGTGTTCGATCCCAGGACCTGGAGATCATGACCTGAGCCGAAATCAGATGCTTAACCCTCTGAACCACCCAGGCACACTCTCCCCCATTAACCATTTTGAAGTGTACAATTCAGGGGCCCTTGGCACATTTGCGGTGTTGGGTAAACATCACCTATATCTAGTTCTAGGACATTTTTATTGCCCCACACGGAAACCTTGTTTCTATTACTCAGTTACTCTCCATGCACCCCTTCCCTAGTCCCTGGCCACCCCTAGTCTGCTTTCTCTACAGAGTTGCCTATTCTGGATGTTTGTAGATATGCCTATCTGACGTATCTACAATACGGGACCTTTTGTGTCTGGCTTCTTTCGCATAGCATAATAACTTGGAGTCTCAAAACCCATTATTTTAATTATCACTACCCTTTGAACTTGTCTGACTAACATTCCAGAATTATTAGGATCCTTTTTGAAAGTGACCATAAGAGATTAAACCCCCAAACCAATAATGGTTCCAATGCCTTCTAGGATAAGCAGAGCTTCCCTCTCTGCATGTTTGGGTGCCAGATATTTTGGGGTAAGTGAGAGACAACGCTGCAGGTCACTGCAACCCCAGAGTGACACAAGGGACAGGGCTGGGTGTGTCTCCCTTGTTGGTGGGCCATCCCTCCCCACAACTACAGCTAATGAGCTACTACCGATCAGGCTGGAGGGCAAGCCCTACGTTGAAGGACTAGAATGTTGCAGAGCCTCCTAAACTGTGTCCAGTCTTCTCCACATCCCCGGACCTCAGGCGGGTGCTGAACATGGAGTTAACAGGCAGAGGGTCAGCAGGCCATGTGTGAGGCCTAGAGAAGGGGAGAGAAATTCCAAGGTGAACAGCCCAAAGCCCTTGCCTATGGGAAAGGTCTATTTAAGACTGTCATCTACCACCAGACAAACCAGTCATAGGCCCTTCCTGTAATATACACTTAACTGAGTGCCTGGTCTCTAGGGCCTCAAAAATGAGTAGGGGTGTGTGGGTGGCTCAGTCAGTTGAGTGTTGGACTCCTAATTTCCACTCAGGTCATGATCTCAGGGTCATGAGATCGAGCCTCAGGTCGGGTTCACACTGGGTGTGGAGTGTGCTTGAGGTTTTCTCTATCCTCCCTTTGCCCCTCCCTGCTCACACTCACACTTTCTCTCTCTACAAAGAGAGAGAGAAAGAAAGAAAGAAAGGAAAAAAGAAAGAGAGGGAGGAAGGGAGGAGGGAAGGAAGAAAGAGAAAAACATGAACAAAATGAGGTAGGTTCCCAGGAACTCTGTGTTGTGAGAAACAAGTGAGTAAATCCATATAAAGAGCTCAGACGGTCTTTGAAACTTGGTACTCAATAGGAGGTAGCTGTTGTTATTGTCGGTATCATCGTGCCTTGTTTGATATTTTCTGATTATTAATTATAGTAGTAATAGTATCGGTAGTGGTAGTAAGAAGAGTAGATGAGTAGATGGGTGGGTGGGTGGATGGATATAGCTACTTTGGGGGTTCTGCCAGTTACTGAGTAGATTGAATCCAATTGTGCATTCTTGAAATGGAAAGATGGGTTCAGGGACTACCGGGGCCACCATGAGATGGACCGGAAGCCCACTGATTATCTGACCTCCATACATTAAGGCGGGCAATAGTGGTATTTTGGGCCACAAGAATATAGAATCAATTCAAATCCGTAATTCAATTTAAACAAATGATCAGTAATCCTCCAGAAGTCTGATTATTTCTTCTTTTTCCAATCTACAGTCACCTGATAAATAGCCTCAGGTCCCTTGGAGGAAGGCGAGGAGATTTAAATTTCTAGTGGTATCCTAAGTTCTGACCTCAATGGAGCCTGCCTCCCCCTCATTCAAGGGGTTCTGAGTGTGTAAACTGCTCACAACTGGAAACTGAGGGACTGTGCCTTTCCATTATGATTATTCACGTCTCTTTACCAAAATGAAAGCTTTTGGCTTATACAAATCCAATCGGATTTTTGAAGGCTAGCCGTCTGTATGTTCTGAGGACACTATGACCAACTAGCCCAGGCCAAAGACCTCTGCAGGTCAGACTGATGATTCCATATCCCTCTGCTGCCCATCACTAGAGCCATGCCTACCACGTCTTCGAGAACCAAGTGCAGCCACTTGGCCTCTACTACCTTGGGATCCCATCACTTCCCTCTCTGAGAAGCCCACCCACAAGGGAAGAATCAGAAATTGCAGCTAAACTTTCTAACTTCTGTGAATGTTTAAAGGCTCAGAACTACGTGTCTGGATATTGATATCATACAAAAGTGTAGGTTAATACCTTCAATCTGTTCTTTTAAAAACATTCTTTCAGGGCCACCTGGGTGGCTCAGTCTTTAAGCCTCTGCCTTCGGCTCAGGTCATGATCCCAGGGTCCTGGGATCGAGTCCCACATCGGGTTCTCTGCCGCAGGGAGCATGCTTCTCCCTCTCCCTATCCCACTCCCCCCTGCTTGTGTTCCCTCTCTCACTGTCTCTCTCTGTCAAATATATAAATTAAAAAAAAAAAAAAATTCTTTCATATTAACAAGGAAAGCTGAAAGGTCAATAGAAAAATGGGCAAAAGATAAAATTTCTTTAAAAAACAATGCACCTGGGGCACCTGGATGGCTTAGTTGGTTAGGCGTCTGCCTTTGGCTCAGGTCATGATCCCAGGGTCCTGGGATCGAGCCCCATACCAGAGCTTCTCCCTCGCCCTCTGCCCCTGCTCCAGGCTCATGTGCTTTCTCAATCTCTCTCAATAAATAAACCAAATCTTAAAAAAAAAAAATTAAAAGGGAGTGTGATTGAGAGTGATGAGTGAGAGGGCTACTTTAGTTAAGTAGGTCAGGAAAAGCCGGACTGAGATGTAAATTGCAAGGACATTGGACAGCATTATTATATAGGTCTGTATTTCTTGACATGAAGAGATATTACAAACCATGTTTTTCCATAAAACCCTCAGTGTGGGAGGGGATTGGAAGGGGCTGTATGCCAGAAAGACGTGGGAAGGAACCAGTACTGAATAGAATACTTCCCCCAACTGCTAGTAAGTGCAAACTTGACTCAAAGCTGATTGAACAGTAAAGTAAGTTATCCACTCCTGTAGCTGAACAGGCAGGCTTTCCGGGGGCCCAGTAATGTCCTGAAGGACCTGGTTTCTTTCTGTCTCTCTCCTGCATTCCATGGAGTTGTTTCTTCTCTCAGGATCCCAAGAGAGCTGCCAACAGTTCCTGGGTTACATGTCTCCTCATTAAAGCCCAGTGGGACCTAGAGCGCCTCTTTGTTTCAGTGCAGCGGAAAAAGACATGAACTTCACTCTCATTGGACTGGCTTGGGTCACATGACCTCCCCTGAACCAAATTCCTTGGCCAGGGGGATGGGCTTTAACAGTTAGCTGACATCAAAGCAATCCCTTAACCACCAGACTGAGAACTAGGGGCAAAGAATATGTCCCAGAAAAAGTTTGGGAAAAAGTTTCCTAGAGAAAGGGTTTGGAAAAGTTCTGGGTGGCAAATACCAGCCGTGTACTGGAAAACACCAAAAAATGAAAATGTGTCACTGAGCTTTAGATAATGGAATACCCAGTGATTTTTTTTTTTTACTTTCTTTCTTTCTTTTTTTTTTATTAAAGATTTTATTTATTTATTTGACAGACAGAGATCACAAGTAGGTGGAGAGGCAGGCAGAGGGGAAGGGGGAGAAGCAGGCTCCATGCTGAGCAGAGAGCCCGATGCAGGGCTCAATCCCAGGACCCTGAAATCATGACCTGAGCTGAAGGCAGAGGCTTAACCCACTGAGCCACCCAGGCACCCCTTAATTTCTTTTTTTATACTCTGCTGTACATCTGAAATTTTTACAGTGAGAAGACATTAATTTTTGCAACTATAGGACAACAAAACTATCTCCCTTTGTTTTTTAATCTGGCAAAATCAATAAAAGACAATAAATGAATTAAGACTTTTTTTTTTTTTGGCTAGTATGCAGTTAGCTCTCTACTTTGAATTTGCTTCTCCTTCCCTAAAGCATTGTTTGTTCGTTTTTTAATCATGTTCAATTTGCCAACATATAATACAGCATTAGTTTTTGACTAAACCATTGTTTTTGCAACAAACCAGCTATTCCAACTTTTTCTTAGGTAAAAAGGAAGGAGGTGTTGGAGGCCGGCTCTTGGATCCTCAGTGTTCAGAATGTCCCTCCTACCCACTCTGTTTCACTTAACAATTTAGCAATGCCTGCCGGCTAGCTCTTCCCAACTTCCAACGAGCTATTCTGGGCCCCTGTAATTACTCAGTCAGTTGAGAGTTCTCTTTGGCGACAACTGAGATACTGAAAACTA
Organism: Enhydra lutris kenyoni; assembly: GCF_002288905.1. Taxonomy (NCBI): domain Eukaryota; kingdom Metazoa; phylum Chordata; class Mammalia; order Carnivora; family Mustelidae; genus Enhydra; species Enhydra lutris. The sequence continues at coordinate 10,592,182 of NW_019154117.1, forward strand.
AGAATAGGAACCTGACTGATGAAGGATGGTGACAGCGATGGGGCCACGAGGAAATCTGCTCCCTGCCAGGGCTTCTGTAATAGACCTAAAACTCAGTTTTGTTCTTCGCTCCTTAGCCGGCTGCTGGTCTGTGGTTTTGCTGTCCATGCATTTCCTGAAATCTTGTCAGCTGCATAATTGCACAAATAATATGGCCTAGAGAGGCTTATTAAGGTCCCAGAGAACGTTCCTTCTCAGCCGGGCTTCCAGCCGGGAGCCCTGGGTCTATGTTTGCCAGACAATTCTCCATTGTACACTTGGAGACTTTTTCTCCCAGAGGCTTTTGATTGGAGGCCGAAAGGATATATATACATACACATATATGTATATGTGTATGTGTATGTGTGTGTGTGTGTGTGTGTGTGTGTATTTATTTATTTATTATTATTATTATTATTTTTTTTTTTTTTGCATTTTTTAAGAGCTTCTGAGAGAAACCAATGAAACTCTAAGACTTCCTTGCACAGTACGCGCTCTTGTAAAGTGACAGGATTCTTCAGCTGGAGGCTGGGCTCCCCCTTCGCCCAGCTCTAGACTTGAGCAGTTTAAGTGAAGATTAAAACGAATGTTTGGGGCCTCCGTGGAGGCCTTGAAGGCTGACGGCTGGGCTCTTCTGAGATCTCACTCACACACAGGTCTAGCTGGCTGATGCCGGCTGTTGTGTGGAGTTTCAGCTCTTGTTCGCTTCTGCCTTCCCATGGGGGTTCTCGGAGAGTTGGTGCAGACTTCCTTACAGCACGGTGGCTGAGTTCTGAGGGCACGTGCTCCAGAAGAAGGAGCCAGGAGGAAACGATACCTCCTCTGACCTCGCCTCACGAGTCAGCAATCGTTATTTCTACCACAGTCTACTCACTGAAGCAGCCATCAGTCCCAGTCAGGTTCAGAGAGAGACTAAATAGAATCTGCCTTTGGATGAAGGGAGGCCAGGTTCTGGAAGAATGGGAGACTGGAAATTTTGCTGTGATGGCTTTGGGAAAACACAATCGGCCACTGTCACACATTGGTCTCTAAGTGGGAATACCAAGGTACTTCCAAGACTCTGGATAATCATACTTTTTTTTTTTTTAAATTTAGGAAGAGAGGGTGAGGAGGGGCAGAGGGAGAGGGGAGAGAATCTTAAGCAGACTGCTCGCCCAGCCCAGACCCCGACATGGGCCTCGACCTCATGACCCGAGACCATGACCCAAGTTGAAATCGAGAGTCAGATGCTTAACGGACTGAGCCACCCAGGCGCCCCTGGATAATTACACTTTAAAATAGAGAGCGGCGATGGTGTTGGGAAAGAGCATGGCTGGCCCCAGTGCACCAAAGGTTGATGTTTGGTCTGGTTTCCCTGAGCAATCTCTGAGAGAAAGTCTAAGAAAAAGGAAGGCCGTAGGAAGGAGCCAAGGTCAAAATCAGTTACCCGGTTGTTCGAAATTCCCTGCCCCACTATGGAGATCTTCAGTTTAAACAGTTGACTCTTCTGACAGACTGGAAGGACAGAGCTCTGTGAAGCCAGAGACCAAGTTTACTCTGCTCCGACGGGTGTCCAAAGTGCCTCACATATCCAGCCCCAGCGACGTGTGGGCAAGGGGGCCGTGGGCAGGGCTGGGTTATTGGCAAAGATCTGAGACTAGAGACTGGTTCTGAGCTTGACTAGTCGGGTTCCATTCGGCATGTCCTGGGTGAGGGCTGTGCTGTCAGCTCATTGGCATCCCAAGGTACTCCAGGGTGGCAAGCCTCTGAGGCGCTCTGTGAAGAGGACCCTCGAGCCTTGTGTGCGCTTTTTGACCCACTTCTCTCTTCATGCCACCTCCAAAGGAAGGGCCTGCAAGTTGCAGGTGACACCATTAGAAATTCAGTCCCCGCTGAGAGGGAACAGGATTGCGTGCATCGGTTCACATATCCTGAGTGGATTCATTGAGTGATTATTAGGCCCCAGATGTTGGCTCTGGGTAAGATTGTGTCTTAGTGACTCCAGAGCCTGTACCATGCTCTAGAGAGTGACAGGCAAATGCTAACCAAAGGATGGGAGGATGAAAGGGAGGAGCAGGGTCGGGGAGACATGGCCTGAAGGGGAGAGAGGGGAGGAGCCTGAGGCAGGAGCGTCCTCTTACTGTGACTTCCGAGCTACCCCTTAGCCAAGGGTTCACACGGAGGTACCCTCTGGGTTCTCCACACAGTGGCTCTCAGGTAATAGCCTAACAGTAGATGAGAGATGATGGATCCATCAACAAGCGTATCCTCCTCTCTTCCCCCGAAGCCATGGCGGCCGGAGGTACAAAAATGCACAAAGGACAGAGTCTCAGATGGCTCAGCGCTGTTGGCGTTGTCTGTTGCATTCCTCTGCCTTCTCCCGGGTGCTCTCCTTGGTCAGGCTCTTGTCTTCTGAGACAGTCGGAGATGCTGGGAGCTCCGGAGGCAAATACCAGGACAGGGTAGGGAAGCTTCAGGTCGAGGGCGTTCCAGGGAGTAGGGTGGAGACCACCAGGTCTATACTCGTGGAAATTTGCTCTAAACCTTTGTCAGGTAGCCTGATCTTTCCATTGCCTTCTTTTCAGCAGAAGAGCAACTTCTCTCCATTGTTCCAGACCCCTCTGTGTCTCTCTGTCTCTGGCTCTCTATCTCCCCTCATCTCTCCTTCTTAGCAAAGGATGACTGTTCTTTTTTGCCTTAGGTATTATCTTAAATGTTGCTTCCTCTGGAAACCCTTCCAAGGCTGGGTTAGGCGGCCCCAGCGTGGGTTCCCACAGCAGTTTTGCTTTCCCACTAGCAAATAATTTCTCGCATTGCTAAAAATGTTGATTATTGCCCTTTGAATGATATTCTCCTCCTCTACGCTCTAAGCTCCTTGAAAGAAGGAATAACCATTCCTTCCCCCGACCCCTTCTATTTTAGCTCCTGCCCTGGGCATATGAAAGGATTCAATAAATTCATAACAGGAAAAGATACACTACTTCATCTTCTTCCCCTAAAATTTTCCAGGAGCAAAAGAGAATGAGGAGAAAGTTTGGAGAACTTGCATAAGGAAATGACACCCCAAATATATTTTGTTCTTAATACTTACACCAATGTCGGGGCTGTTATGTTGTGGTGAGATGTGGTTAAATTGAAGCATGAGACATTAAGTTTCTGGGAACTGAGAGCGGGTCACCCTTCAATGGTGAATGGCTGCTCTGAGTGTCCGTCTATCAGGAATAGCCATGAGCACAGCAAGGACAAGAACTAAGACGATGGGTACAATATTGTGATTTATAAGAAGAAATACACGGGGCACCGGGGTGGCTCAGTCAGTGAAGCCTCTGCCTTCAGCTCAGGTCATGATCCCAGGGTCCTGGGATCGAGACCTGCATCGGCCTCCCTGCTCGGCAGGAAGCCTGCTTCTCCCTCTCCCTCTGCCCCTTCTCCTCCTCATACTCTGTGTCTCTGTTTCAAATAAATACATTTTTAAAAATCTTAAAAAAAAAAAAAGAAATATATATTTGGTCTTTATCCACTGTTTCTAGCACAGACAGAGCTCCTAAAACCCTTGGAATTTCCCAAGTCATGAAAGCGATAGAGCCATAAAAGTCTTTGTTAATAAATTGATCAGCGATGGCCAATGATTTAATCAATCAGGCCTATGTAAAGAAGCTTCCATAAAACCACAATAACAATAACCACAAAACCCCCCAAAACTAAAAGCAGAAAAAGGATTTCAGAGGGCTTCTGGGTCGGCGAACACGTGGAGGTTCGGGGAGAGTAGTGTGCTCAGAGAGAGCTTAGATGTTCCACGCCCTTTCTCCCTACTTCATCCCGTGCATCTCTTCCCTCAGGCCGTTTCTGAGTTCTGTCCTTTTACAATAAACAAGTAATCTGGTAAGTAAAATGTTTCTCTGAGTTCTATGAGCTACTTTTAGCAGATTAAACCAATCCCACAGTCGAGCTCCATTTTTAGCCAGTGGGTCAGAAACTGGTGACAACCGCGATTTGTAACTGGCATCTGAACTGGGTGGGGAGAGGGCAGTCTTGTAGACCTGAGCCTTCCACCTGTGGGTCTGATGCTGTTTCCAGCCAGAGAGTGTCAAATTGAGTTAAATCGTCAGGTTCCCAGTGGGCGCCTGAGAGTTGCATGGTGATGTGGGAACACCCAGCCACTTTAGGACTGGGTGCAGAATCTTAGTTGGTGATTAGAAGTGGGATCAGAGTCAGAATTTTTAATGGGTCTTAAGTTGTGGGAGAAAAGGCTTAGATTTTTCTGCCCTAAATTCTGAGTGCTGAGATTTCTAGAGAAATTGTTTTGTGCTTGATTTGCTTTTTTTTTTTTAAAGAAATGAATTTTGGTTATCAAAGTAATACATGCACATAATCAAAAACCCCAAATATTTTGTGAAAAACCTCTAACAAAATGAAGTAGCCCGTGCTTCACCTGCCCCACTCCCCAGTTCTGCTCTTGGAGGCAATAGCTTTCAAACTCCTTTAGCTCTTTTGTTTTTGTTTTTTTTTTGCTTGTTTCTTTGCGTTTTTGTTGTTGTTGTTGTTGTTATTGTTGCTGTTTTGTTTTTTTTTTTTTAACTCCTCTGCATTTTTAAATAGTGTGGTTGTGTTGTTACTTCTTGACTTATCTATTTTTGACAGTATCTGTCTGGTGACCTCTTATTGTTATCGAGGGCGTGACTCTCTTAAAGGCATCCCTTCGTACATTCCCTCCCACCATTGTCTCAGTAGTTATTTTATCAGTGAAGATGAGGTTCAGTTGCATATAACAGAAAATTCAAAATAACAGTGGCTTAAATAGAATTTTCTTCCCTCTTGAGTAAGAGAAACTGGGAAGTCACACCTCTGGAGCTGATATGGTGGGTCCAAGGTATCTGGGAGGAGGCTTCACCATCCTTCCTAGCACTGGCTTCCATTTTCAAGGTCATTGTTGGAGATCCAGCCATCTATGCCTGAGTTCTCCAGGGAGGAAGATGGAAGAAGGGGTTGTTTCTATGGTTTGCCTGTTCTGGACATTTTAAATAAATAGAATCATACAATATGTGGTCCTCTGTATCTGGCTGCTTTTACTCAGCGTGTTTCCGAAGGTCATCCATGTTGTAACATGAATCAACACTTCTTTCCTTTCTGTTACTAAGTAACATTCCATTGTATGGGTATCCCAAATTTTATTTATCTCTTCATCAGTTGATGGGCATTTGGCTGTTTTCACTCTTTGGCGATTATGAATAATGCTGCTATTAATATTTGTATATTAGTTTTTGAGTGGACGTATGTTTTAATTTCTTTTTGGTGTATACCTAGAAGTGGAATTGCTGGGTCCTATGGTAACTCTATGTTACACATTTTGAGGAATTGTCAGACTTTTTTGGCAAAGCAGCTGCACCATTTTCTATTCCACCAGCAGTGTATGAGGGTTCCAATTTCTCTATATTCTTGCCAAAACTTGTTATTGTCTTTTTAATTCTAACCATCCTAGTGGATGTGATGTGGGATCTCACTGCGGTTTCGATTTGCATTTCCTTAATGAGTAATGATATTGAGCATTTTTTTAAAGTGTTCTTCATGTTTCTTTTTTAATTATTATTTTAATTTAATTCCAGTGTAGTTAACATACAGTGTAAGCTTCAGGTGTACAATACAGTGAGTCAGCAATTCCATACATCCCTATGGATATGGAATATCTTTTTATGTTTTTATTTGGCCACTGTTACATCTTCTTTGGAGAAGTGTCTATTCAGATCTTTTGCTCATTTTTAAACTGGGTTATTTGTCTTTTTATTGCAGAGTTATAAAAATTCTTCATATGGTCTATATACAAGTCCCTTATCAATACAAGATTTGCACACAGTTTCTCCCATTCAGGGAGTGTCTTTTCACTTTCTTATTGGTATCTTTTGAAGTACATTTTAAACTTTCATAATTTCCAGTTTATCTATTTTTTCTTTCATTGTTTGTATTTTTGGTGCCCTGTTTTGTTTTGCATGTATTTTTGAGTTTCAAGATTTTGTTTTTGGTGGTCGCTCTAGGAATTGTGGTATGTATCTTTAACTTGAAGCAATCTACTTCCAACTGATACTGATTTAATTCTGCTAAGATATAGCAACTCTGTTTAAATATAGTTCCATCTCTCCCCTTTGTGTTACCATTGTTATGTATATCACATCCTTATTTGTTATAAAATACAGCTATTTTTTTGTTTGATGAGATGGCAAATTTAAATTCATGTCAATGATAACACGAAGGGTTAGGAGATGCGTGTAGAATTACTATGTGAAAATTGTGGTGACATTTTTTTCAAGTCCTGGAATAGCATAGAAATATGGAGTAAATTTCAATATTTGTGGAAAAGAGTTGGATGGCATTGATAGTAGTATTAAGAGTACAGAAATGCAAATACAGTGTACAAAGCAGCAGAGGGAGATAGAAAGGGAAAATATAGAAAACTTTATCAACTCATCAGTCTAGAATAGAGGAAATATAAGAAAAGTATGCTAAAAGGGAAAATACATACTATAATGGTAAAAGCAAGTAAAAATGAATCAACAAGGACAAAAAAATGTTAATGTATTTAAAATGACCTATTGGGGCACCTGGGTGGCTCAGTTAGTTCAGTGTCTGCCTTTGGCTCAGGTCATCATCCCAGGGTCCCAGGATTGAGCCCTGCTTTGGGCTCCCTATTCAGTGGGGAATCTGCTTCTCCCTCTCCCTCTGCCCCCCTTTTCACCCCCACCCCCAACTCGTGCTCTCTCTCTCTCTCTCATATATAAAATCTTTAAAAAAATAAAATTACCTATTAAAGATAGAGGTAATGGGTTGGGTTTTCAAAGTGTAACTATACTTACAACAGATGTATCTAAAACACCACCACTAGAAAAGTTGAAAATAGATGAATGGAAAAAGATATAGCAAGCAAATACTAACTAAAAAGAAAGCTTCTCATGGGGGCACCTGGGTGGCGCAGTCATTAAGCGTCTGCCTTTGGTTCAGGTCATGATTCCAGAGTCCTGGGATCAAGCCGAGGGTTGGGCTCGCTGCTCGGTGGAAAGCCTGTTTTTCCCTGTCCTGCTTCCCCTGCTTGTGTTCCTTTTCTTGCTATCACTCTCTCTCTGGCAAATAAATAAAATAAAATCTTTTTTAAAAAAAAGCTTTTTATGGCAGAAAATTAAAAAAAAAACAAAAGCATTAATGGTAATAAGGAAGACCACTCAACAACTTAAGTATAAAATATGAAACTGATAGAATTATAAGAAAACATGAACAAATCCACAAACTAGTGTTCCTTACAAGTACAAAGGAATGGTTTCCTAGGATTGGCTCTATGACCATGTTCTAATCAATGAAATAGAATAAATATCATGTGGCAACTTTTGGGAAAGTCTCTAGAAGGATACGTGAGCTGCTCTTTGCTCCCTCTTCATTGCTTCCTCCAGTCAGCTGGCTGGAATATGGATGTGATGTATCTGAAGCTGCTGTGTTATACCATGAAGCAGGAGTCATGTACACAGGGTAGCAGAACAGCAAAATAAAACAAACCCATAGGCCTGATAACTTTGTAATACTATCTACCAACCCTGTGAAGTCTGCCACTGGAATTCTTTTATATCTCAGAGAAACTAATTTACAGCTTCTTGAGCCAATGGTATTTTGGATTTTCTGTCACCCATCAAGAGCATTAAAGAGGTAGCTCTTTTTGGGGTACTTGGGTGGCTCAGTGGGTTAAAGCCTCTGCCTTCGGCTTGGGTCATGATCCCAGGGTCCTGATCCCAGGGTTCTGATCCCAGGGTCCTGGGATCTAGCCCTGCATTGGACTCTCTGCTCAGCAGGGAACCTGCTTCCTCCTCCTCCTCTCTCTCTGTGGGCCTCTCTGCCCACTTGTGATCTCTGTCAAATAAATAAATAAAATCCTTAAAAAAAAAAAGAGGTCACTCTTTTTAAAGGAGTGCTCAACTATTTGTTAGAGGATGTTTTTAGTCGAGCTGCTGCTACCCCTTCTTAGTTTGTGATCAGCAGTTGTTTTGCCTGCGTTTCAGCTACAAAATGTAACACAGTGTCATCTAATTTTTCTCAGGTCCCATACAACACAGCTCTGCAAAGAAATATCTATCTAATCAAGGTCAGGTCTTCAACAACGAAAATTTGTTTCACTGATAATCAATTTTCTCTCCAACTGATCTGTTTTAGCACTTTCCCAGATACAAAATAGATACACATAACTTCTCATTTTCATGCTGAATTATAGTATAATCTTTCTGAAGATCACATCACACATGCACGAAACAGTGCAGACTATCCAGATGAGCAGCGACGATAACGTAAACAGCCACGACCAGGCTCCGGATCGTAAAGCACAAATACGTTCTCACTAACGCCTGGTGAAGAGTGATACACAACGCTGTGGATTCTTAGACCTACGCACTCTAATTTCAAGGGCAATAAAATCTTAGCATCAATATCATATACTGAGTTTTGATATCTAATAAGCAGAATCCTTCCCTCTTGGTGGTGGTTGTTTTAAGCCACTGAACTTTGGGGGTGATTTATTTATTTATTTGCTTTATAAAAATATTTTATTTATTTATTTGACAGACAGAGATCACAAGTAGACATAGAGGCAGGCAGAGAGAGAGAGAGAGGGAAGCAGGCTCCCTGCTGAGCATAGAGCCTGATGTGGGACCCTGGGATCATGACCTGAGCTGAAGGCACTAAACCCACTGAGCCACCCAGGTGCCCCTGGGGGTGATTTATTATGCAACAAAATCTTAGTGATATTTTCATTTATAAAGTTAATCATGAAATGCATCTGTTTCTAAAGTTCCACCGATTCCTCATTAAATAAAAAGTTAGATATCTGTGTTTATGATAAAAGGAGAAATGACATCTTAGCCATTGCATTTATTTAAATGTCAACATGTTCTTTCTGTAAATAACCATCTAGGTGGGGAAAGCTGAAAGTCACCTAGATTTAGGCCGGGGACGAAAGACAAGTAAGCTCAGAAAAACCACAGGTCACATTGTGGCTGAGAACTCAGACTGATATTTATGAGCAATTGTAGCAAAGATTCAGTCATTTAAAAATATGTGCTTTTAGGGGTGAGTAATAAACCTTTCCAGAATCAAAAGGGTTTTTCCTATTGTCAGCCCCTGGAATAAAGTGTCAGAATACCGTTTGAACAACCTAATACTTAGCATTTTTAAAACTAACATATAATGTATTATTTGTTTCAGGGGTACAGGTCTGTAAATCATCAGTCCTACACACTTCCCGGCACTTACCATAGCACATACCCTCCCCAATGTCCATCCCCCAACCACCCCATTCCCCCACCCCCTCTCCTCTAGCAACCCTCAGTTTGTTTCCTGAGATTAAGAATCTCTTATGGTTTGTCCCCTCTCTGGTTTCATCTTGTTTCATTTCCCCCCCCTTCCCCTATGATCGCCTGTCTTGTTTCTCAAATTAATACCTACATTTTTTTTAAAGATTTTTATTTAATTATTTGAGAGAGAGAGCATGAGAGAGAGCATGAGAGGAGAGAGGTCAGTGGGAGAAGCAGACTCCCTGCTGAGCAGGGAGCCCGATGTGGGACTCGATCCCGGGACTCCAGAATCATGACCTGAGCTGAAGGCAGTTGCCTAACCAACTAAGCCACCCAGGCGCCCCAGTACCTACATTTTTAAAAGGCATACCATTTTGTTATTGATAGTCGTTGAAGGTGGGTGATAGGCATGTAGGAGTTCGTTGTTCAATTTTCTCTAGTTTGTAGTATTTTTGAAAGTAAAACATTTATTTAAAAGGCTGCCACTTTGAACACTTCCAAACAACAATGAATATTCAATGTGTATTTACCCATTTGGGTGTTTAGTAATTAAGCACTCACAATGTACATTACTTCCCAAGAAATATCTAGAGCATTTCTGCTCTACCTAGACTCTGAGACATTTATAAATGTAATAATATGGTGTCTGGGATTTGTTCCAAAGGACTCCAGTGGTGAAGGGAGTAGACAGTATGGATGCAACAGGATTGGCCATGGATCAGGAATGGTTGAAGCTAGATGAGAGGTACGCGGGGCTCCTTATGCTGTCCTCTCTACCTATGTGCAAGTTAGAAATTTTCTGCAATAAGAACTTCTTAAAAAAAGAGGTATCTATGGCCCAGCAATTCCCCTGCTAGGTATATATTCCCAAAGAATGGAAAGCAGAAAGTGGATCAGATATTTGTACACCCATGGTCATAGGAGCATTACTTGCAAGAGTCAAAAGGAAGAAGCAACCTGAACATCCACGGATAGACGAATGGAGAAGCAGAAGGTATCACATGCATACAATGGGATATTTTTTAGACTTAAGAAAGAAGGAAATCGTGACACCTGTTACAACACAGGTGAACCTCGAAGACATCATATAAGTGAACCAAGCGACTCACAAATGGCAAATTGTATGATTCTACTTACACAACATACCTAGAATAGTCAAATTCATAGAGATGGAAAGTAGAACTGTGGTTGCCAGCGGCTTGGAGTGGGGGAGGGAGAATGGGGAGCTGGTGTTTAAAGGGTATAGAGTTTCAGTTTGGGCAGATGAGAAAACGCTCTGGAGACGGATGGTAGGGGTGGTTGCCCAGTGGTGGGAATGTACTTGGTGCCCCTGAACGGCACATTTACACGGGGTCAAAATGGTGCATGTTATATGCGGGGTTTACTGCAATAAAAAGACAGTTAGAAAAGATATGTCTGGGGACGTCTGGGTGGCTCAGGGGGTAAAGTGTCTGCCTTTGGCTCAGGTCATGGCCCCAGGGTCCTGGGATGAGCCTCGCATTGGGCTCTTAGCTCAGCGGGGAGCCTGCTTCTCCTCCTGCTTGTGCTCTCTCTCTCTGACAAATAAATAAAAAAATCTTAAAAAAAAAGAGCTATGTCTGACTTTTAAAAAATGATCCTAGGGAGAGAGAAGTAGAGTGAGAAAAACTGAAACTGTATGTGAGCACGATAAGCACAGCTTGATCCCTAAAAACTCTGATAATCCTTTGTGTCCTTCACAGACCCATCACTTCCTGATGCAGACAGATCCTCTGGTTCACTCTCCCACTCCGGCCCTCCTCCCCCGAAGCCCCCAGGCTTCCCAGTCAGCACTGATGTGCCTCCTAGAGCCAGTCACGGCCAAAGCTGGGATGGGAAGTGCTTCTCTGCCATGCCTCTTGGCCATCCATCCTTCTGTAGCCTCTCGAGACTTTCCTGTCTCAAAGCCTGCCTTCCCAGACAGTGTCTTCCTGGGCTGCTGTGCTCCTAACCGGATCCAACCACTTGGCTACTCTCCACAATTGTTCTGAGGAGAAGCCTGAGGAGGAGGTGGAAGGTGGGTCATTCGCTGTGAACAGAAGAAGGGGGCAGTGGGAAGGATACAGAGAAGAGTGACAAGAGGGACCTGCTCCTACTTGTCACGCTTTACACACATGACTTAAGAACTCTGGGTTTTTCCGTGCAGCTGTGTTGCTTTCCACCACTGCCCGTGTTTGTTGGTGCTCCCAAGAACTATCTAGAAGTCTGTTTTGTCTTGGGAACCACCCCTCCCCCACGAATGCTCTTGCGGAGCTCATTAGAAGCTCTTTATGGCACATTATTCGGAAGAAGTCCAACAGTGAGAAGAAATCCATCAAAAGTTAAAAAGTACCACATTCATTTAAAGACACATTCTACATACACTTCAATAAGGAAAATGATGGCTTGTAAACATAGCCCTTTGAAGGCAGACAAGGTAAGATTACAAAAGAAGTGGGATAAAAGTATTTTAAAACAAATGATTTCTGTCAATTACCTGTCTGATGTATTTTCACTAGTTTATACCTTATCTCTCTCCCACTGAGTGTTTATTTTTTTAAAAGATTTTACTTATTTATTTGAGAGAGAGACACAGAGATAGTGACGGAGAGCACAAGCGGGGAGGAGAGGGAGAAGCAGGCTCCCTGCTGAGCAGGGAGCCCGATGCAGGGCTCTACCCCAGGACCCTGAGATCATGACCTGCGCTGAAGGCAGACGCTTAGCCCACTGAGCCACCCAGGCGCCCCCCATGGAGTGTTTCAAGTTGCTGGTAGAGACATGTAGAATTAAACAAGATGGAAAAATAATAATGAAAAGATAATGCCATCGGAGAAGTCTGGTTGGAAAGAAGTTAATTTTAAGGAGGACTCAAGTGTATCAAACTCACATCCTAGGATCCTGTGCTCTTCCCTGGTGGTGCGACACAGGCTGGACTCTGAGCCAGTCAGTATCGGAAACAAAGTGGGCAGGGCCGTCAATGACAAGACGCGTACGATTGTTAAAGCAAAAATAAACCTTTGCTATTCAGGAGAAGAAGAGCTGTTCCTGGGACTTCCTGTGTTACCACTCTCAGGAGGTCCTGTGTGTCGTCAGAGACAGTGTCCTTGTGGTCATCCCAACCACTCAAACAGGAGCAGTTTCAAGGGGCTCTTTCTGGATGTGTGGTTCGATATGACAAAGGCTGACCACAGAAGTCTCTTGGGAGTCTCCCAAGGTGGCCGGAAGAGTGCACTGCAAATAGTGTGACACTCTGTGACTCACCTTTCCCATAGCAACGCCGTGGGCAAAGCCTGGACAACAGAGAGACTCGTCTGTCTCAGGGACTTGTCTTGGAAACTGGAATCTGCTCTTGGTCTGGACCCTTTCCCTGGGTGTGGAAAGCCTTAAACTCAGCTTTTGTGACCCTCTGGGGTGAACCCTCCTGAACCCACAGTCTTGTCCCTATAGTTGTCCTGTGGCGGGCCGCTCATGCATAGCTCTGAACTGCTGTTGACCAGATGCTCCCACACCGCCTGGAGAATGTATAGCCTCTGTATCTCTCGACTTGACAGAAAGTTTTGTGCCAAGGTCAAATCAGCTTCCTCTGCTAGGATCTAAATTGCTTTGCTATCTTCCCAGCAGCAGAAGGGATGAAAGAAAAGAATTCTGATCTGGAACTAGAGTGGATTTGTTGAGTGAAAAGCTGCAGCAACTTTTTCTCCTACTATCTTTTTTTTTTTTTTTCTCCTACTATCTTGAATTTAAACAGAGATGTTTCCATGTAAAATCCAGAACAAAAAGCAATAGTTGGTCTTCAGTTTGGGTTTACTCAGGGTTTCATAGATCAGGAGTTGTTAACAAAAGCTCATCACGGGGCCAGACTCGAGCATTTTGTTCCGTGCTGCACACTGGCTGTTTCTGCGGGCCTGACTTGTGTGGCCCATGTGGGCTCCGAGTGGCGGGGGGAGAATGACCAAATGCCATCCGTTACCAGGAGGCTCTAGAAGCAAGAGGCTCTCTGGGTGCCAGGCACCATGTAGGTGGAACAGCTTCTCAAAAGGATCCTGATACTGGGTCTGGAAGAGCTGGACCCAGACAGGAGTCATCGATAGACATCGACTCGTCTTTGGGACTTCCAAGAGTTGAAGGCAGGGTCTCAAAGGGGAGTTTTGCCTCCCCTCTAACAGACATGGGGTCTAACAAAAGAATACACGACTGGAAACTGGCAAATGCAATGGACTCACAGAGAGTCCCTCGCAAGGAGGGTGGGAGCCATGCTACGGCTCTCCTCTCAGCCCCTTACCCAATGCACTTGAATCTGGGGACCCGCCCTTCATTCTTTGGGAGGGAAGGATGGGTGTGATCAGGAGGGAGTTGTGCAGACATGTGTTTTGACATATGTACACACTATGAAATAATCACTATCAGGCTAATCAGTACAGCCATCACTTTACATACTTACTATTTTCTTTTTTTCTACTTTCGTCCCCTGTCCCCATTTCCCCCCCCCAACCTTTTTTTTTGAAAGAAAGTGTGTGTGTGTGTGTGTGTGTGTGTGCAAGTAGAGGGCAGGGGGAGGGGCAAAGGGAGAGGGAGAGAGAGAATCTTAAGCAGGCTACACAACCAGTGTCAATCTCACAACCCTGAGATCATGACCTCAGCCAAAATCAAGGGCCATATCCTTAACCGACTGAGCCACAAGGCACTGCGCCCTCCCCTCCCCCTGCCCTTTTTTCTTTTTGGTGGTAAGAACACTTAAGATCTATCCTCTTAGCAAATTCCAAGTATACAATAGGGTATTACTGACCACAGTCACATTGTAGTACATTAGATCTCTAGAACTGAATTATCTTGCATAACTGATGCTTTGTACCCCACTGACCAACATTTCCCTATTTTCCCCTCCCACTAGCCCTTGGAAATCACCATGTTACTCCTTGCCTCTATGAGTTTGACTATTTTAGATTCCACATTAGGTGAGATCATGCAGTGTTTGTCTCTTTGTATCTGGTTTATTTCACTTCGCCTCCAGATTCATTCATGGTTAATGTCTTCTGAGTTCAACCATGTTGTGGCCAACAAGAGGATTTCCTTCTCTTTTCAGACTGGATAATATTGCATTTTTTAAATATATATAATGCCCATATTATATATCACCATGCTTGTTGTATAGATAGATCGATATAATGTATATACATTTTATATATATATAATCGATATATACACCTATATATATCGATACATTTATATATATATCAATACATATATACATCAATATAATGTATATACATTATATATATAATATACATATATTTTATATATATATACATATATATATATTGTGTGTGTGTGTGTGTGTGTGTGTATAGTGTGTGTGTGTGTGTGTGTGTGTATAGTGTGTGTGTGTCCATTCCCCTGTCAATGAACACTTAGGGTTGTGTCCATATCTTAGCTATTGTGAATAATGTTTCAATGAACCTGGGAATACAGGTACTTGATTTCATTTCTTTCAGATACATTCTCAGAAATGAGATTGCTGGATTATAGGTCGTTCTGTTTGAATACTTTGAGGGAGCTCCACACTGTTTTCCAGGATGGTTATCCTGATTTGCCTTCCCACCAGCAGGGCAGAAAGGCTCCTTTTTCTCCACATCCTCACTGACACATTCTTTTTGTACTGCTGTCAATTCTCTCTTCAGATCTGTTGATATTTGCTTTATACATTTAGGTGCTCTAATGTTGGATGCATGTATATTTATAATTGCTGTATTTTTGTGTTGAGTTGACCCTTTTAAAATTATACAACTTCTTTGTCTTTGATTTAAAGTCTACACAAATGTAGCCATCTCTGCTTTTTTTTTCCTTTTTGATTGCTATTTGCATTGCATATATTTTTCCATCTCTTCACTTTCAGCCTAGGTGTGTCCTTAAATTTAAAGTGTCTTATAGAGAGCATATCACTGGATCTTTTAAAAATCTGTTTATCCATTCTATGCCTTTTGATAGAGGAGTGTAATCCATTTACATTTAGAGTAATTATTAATAGATGGAACTTACTATTGTCATTTTGTTAGATATTTTCTATCTATTTCCAGTTGTTTTGTCTCTCTTTCTTTTTTACTGTCTTCCTTTGCTATTTGATGATATTTTATTTTGGTAGTGATTTGCTTTGGCTCTCTCCTTCTTCTTCTTCTTCTTCTTCTTCTTCTTCTGTTTGGTATCTGCTATAGATTTTCTTTGTGGTTATCCTTCAGCTTGCATAAAATATCTTGTATTAAAAGCATCTATTTAAAGTTGATAACAACTTAATGTCAACCCCTTAAAAAAAACACCATTAAATTTTTGTTTTTCTAGGGGATGAGGGCTTGGACCTCCTGGTCTGTTGTCTTGCTAATGTCACCTTTTTGACATATGACTTTTATTTTCCAAGATGTCTTAACACTTTATTTCCAACCCTTCCGTTCCCCTGTTGAAAAACATATCCTGGTAATTTATACTGTGGCCATTTTATCTGATCCTCTTCCCACTGCTTTCTATTCCATTCCTTGAGGCTGGCACTCCTTAAGGTTAAAAAATAGAAAGGAGCTTCCTTAACTTGGAACCCATATGCATTGGATTACATTGCCTGAACCTGAATTAAAGAACAGATAGAACATTCTCTGAGGTTGTATGTACGTGCCCTTTCCTGGTTGATTGATGGGCCACTTTTTCTCTCTCAGATCAGCAGTAGAAACCTGGATTCTTCTGGGGTCGAAGATAGGGAGGCAGAGAACTATATGGGGCCAGCTGCCCTGCTTGTGGGTTGTCCCTCCTCCCAGCATAGGGTGATGCTGTTTAGGTTCCCATGGCTGGAGGAGCTGAATGAGGAGATGGAGCTTGAAAAATCTTGGTAGGTCAGAACAGAACCACCCACCTGAGGAAGGAGAGGCAGCCTCAGCCCCGGAGCTTTGGGTGAGGTGATTGCTTATACTTTCAGAGCACTTTTCTCCATTTCCTTTTCCCAAGAGTAGGAAAAAAGCTACTCACTGTTAGGCCTGGTCTCAGGCAAGTAATCTATAAATGAAATCTAGGGACATCCAGACAAGGTAATTGCCTGCTCTGTTCCATGATGCAAAGATTATTCTGGACATTTCTTTCCATGCTATTTCCATTCAGTGAGATCAGTTTTTTTCTACCTCACAGATTCATGCCTTCCCTTTTCATTAATCCAGGTGTTTCCTTAACTCTAATCTTATGCATATCAGCCATCATTAGGTTTGCCAAAACTTTGTGTTTTGAGATAATTGAGTTCATATGCCGTTATAAGAAATAATACAGAGATCCCATACTCCCTTCACTCAGGTTCTCCCAATGGCGACATCTTGCATAACTAGATTACATTATCAAAACCAGGAAATTGATTTGATACAATTGATCCCCCTTATTGAGATTTCACCAGTTTTATAGGAACTTGTGTGTGTGTGTGTGTGTGTGTGTATGTGTATGTGTGTGTATGTGTTTTATTCTATGTAGTTTTATCACATGTGTAGATTCTGGGGATCACCACCACTGTTCCACTTCTATAGGGATCTCTTGTTGCCCTTCCGTAACCATAGTCCTACACCCTGGCAACTGTTAACCTCCCCTCCACTTGTATTATTACAATGATCTTGAAATGAACACTACGTATATAGTCATCCAGTCTATCATTTTGAGATTGGCTTGTTTCTCCCAGGATAATTCCCTGGAGAGTCGTCTAAGTGGTTGCCTGTATTAATACCTCATTCTGTTCATTTCTGTGGGAGAAGTGCCTCTGAGTGCAGTTACCAGGTTGCCTGTTTTAGTTGCATGTTTAGTTTTTCCACCAATTACCAAACTCTTTTCCAGAGCGGCCGTGCCATTTTACATTTCCACCAGTCATGTATGACTGACCCAGTTAACTACATCCTTGCTAGCAAGTTGTTGTTGCCACTTTTCTTAGTCATTCTGAGAGTTGGGTCATGGGTTTAATTGTCATCTCGCTGATGGCGAGTATAGATCTTCTTCAATGGAATGGCACTTTGTGTCTTTTGCTCATTCTCTGATTGGATTCTTTGTCTTTTTATTGCTGAGTTCCTCGTATATTCTAGATTCTATCCCCTGTCCGGTAAATGGTTTGCAATTCTTTTTTTCTGTCTGCAGCTTGTCTTCTTATCCTCTTTTTTTTTAATATATATTTTATTTATTTATTTGATAGAGAGAGAGAGCACAAGTAGGCAGAGAGGCAAGCAGAGAGAGAGGAGGAAGCAGGCTCCCCGCGGAGCAGAGAGCCCGATGTGGGGCTTGATCCCAGGACCCTGAGATCATGACCTGAGCTGAAGGCAGAGGCTTCAACTCCTGAGCCACCCAGGTGCCCCTTGTCTTCTTATCCTCTTAACTGACCTTTTGCAGAGCAAAAGTTTTTAATTTTGATGAGGTCCAACTTTCAAATGTTTCTTTTATAGATTGTGTGATTGGTGTCAAAAATAATAATTCTTTGCCTAATCCTAGATCCTTAAGATTTTCTATTTTTCAAAAAGATTTATAATTTTCATATTACATTTACCTCTGTGATCTGTTTTGAATTAATTTCTGTGTAAGGTGGGATGTTTAGGTCAAGGCTTATTTTTTATTTTTATTTATTTATTTAATATGGCCCATGGGTATCCAGTTACTTTAGCACTATTTGTTGAAAAAAATCCTTACTTCTATTTACTTTTCTTTTGCAGATGGGACAGAGACAGACAGATTTTATCGACATAATTGGGCCTGAGTTGTGGCAGGTGTAGGAATACTGGGGGCAACACGATGTTGGGTAAGAAGGAAGGATTGCTCAAGGAGGACTTAACTCAGTCACGTGCTGTTAGAAAGTAAGGAAAATAGGGGGTCATTCTGCGGTTACAGTGGGGAGAAAGACGACCGCGGGAAGGAGGGGGAAGAAATGGACCCTCATCTTTGCTGGTAGGTAAAGCAGCAACGCCCAGCTGTTGTGTACTTGTCTGGAGTGAGGAGGAGGGTGAGGGATAACACAGGTGGCATCCAGGTGGGTGTCTGCGAGGGTCGTACGCAGCCGATCAGAACTCAGGGAAGACAGCATTTCCTTCCAGGTAGCCTCTGGGATGACAGTGCTGACAACAACTCTTGCCGGGTGCCCTAACCACTGCAGGCCATGCCCAAACTTGGTTATCTCCCAGGAGAGGAAAGCCAGGGCTGCCTCTAACACTCTTCTTGCTGCATATGCCCCCTTAGGCCCCCTTGTGATGTTGGAATGTAACTACTTAACGACTCAAGAGCCTCCCACAAAAGACGGGAAGGCTTTGCATTCCAACTCTCCTTCGTTCCCAGCCATGTGACTGTCTGCATAAAGTTTCTGTTATTTTTGGGGTGGAAAAGCCAAACTTGGTACGGCTTCTTTGGAGAAGCAAGGTGATTGCTCTTCAGCTCGTTTTCAGAAGATAGACCCTGGCTGATTCTCTTCAACTTGGGCTTTTAGAATTCAACAAGGATGAGGCTGGAGGGGAAGAACTATTCTGACACAGTTGATTCTGCGTCTGCTCTTCGTTAGTGGTTGTAGTGGGGTCTGGAGCAGAATAGAATCAAACATTTTAGCATTTATAGGGAAAAAGCAAACAATAGGATGGGTGATATAATACATCTTGGAGTTTTTTGTTTTAAAAAAGAAAAGGGGGGCGCCTGGGTGGCTCAGTGGTTAAGCCTCTGCCTTCGGCTCAGGTCATGATCTCAGGGTCCTGGGATCGAGCCCCGCATCGGGCTCTCTGCCCAGTGGGGAGCCTGCTTCACCCCCGCCCCCGGCCGCCTGCCTCTCTGCCTACTTGTGATCTCTGTCAAATAAATAAATAAAATCTTTAAAAAAAGAAAAGAAAAGAAAAGGAAGCACCACCTGGCTAACTGATTAGGTCTGGGATTGTTCCAGGGCAAGCTATTAACATAAAAGAGAGGAGGACTGGACGATCTGGATGGTGATGTCTTATTTTCTGTCTTCTTTAAATGCCATATTGGCTGGCTCCTGTAACATACATTCAATCCATGAGCTTCTTTCACAGCTTTTCTTAGTGACCCTCCCCTATACTGTACTGGCTTGAATGGTGCAACCCCTCCCCCCAATACAGGTTCATTTCATAACCCTCAGAACGTGTGGGTGTGACCTTATTTGGAAAGGGTATTTGCAAATGTAATTGGGTTAAGGACGCTGAGATGAGATCATCTTGGATTTTCTGGGTGGACCATAAATCCAGTGACAGGTATCTTTGTAAGAGAAGAGAAACACCCGGAGAAGGTCACGTAAAGATGAACGTTGAGGCTGGAGTGATGCAGCCACGGCTAAGGAGCGCCTGGAGCCACCGGAACGTGGAAGAAGCTTCCAGGTCTCTACCAACAGCTCCACCAACACTTCCAAGATGTCAGTGGTGAATGCAAGTCTAGACTTTATTTTTGTACTGAAGAGGAAAGTCTGTTGCTAAGGAGGGCACTCCAATATGACACTTGGGAGATTGTTTTTCTTAACACGTTTCTTAAGCTATTTCTCATGCGTTTTAAAAAAGATTTTATTTGTTTATTTCAGAGAGGGAGAGAGAGAGAAAAGAAAAACACACAGAGAGAAAGTGAGGGGGAGAAGCAGACTCCCACTGTGCAGAGAGCCTAATGTGGGATTCGATCCCAGGACCCTAAGATCAAGACCCAAGCTGAAGGCAGGTGCTACCAACTGAGCCACCCAGGTACCCCTCTTATGCATTTACTCATTCTAATTACCTTCTGCCTTTTAGAGGAAAGAATAGCACTTGTTTTCCTGAAATCTTAAGATCCTGGTGTTGGAAAAGATTTAATTTAGAACCTGCAATTCCTGTGGGTGTTAAACATAAACTCTAAGGAGAATCTTTTAGAACATCTTTATCGGGATATAATTTACATTCCATATAGTTTACCCATTTAAAGTATAGAGTTCAGTGGTTTTAGTATATTCAGACTTGTGCGACCATGACCAAAATGTAATTTCACTACATTCTCAGTATTCCAAAGAGAAATTTTATACCCATTACCTACCCTACCCTTTTCTAACCCCTCGCTACATCTGCACTCCTCCAGGGCTAGACAACTATTAATCTACTTTCTGTCTCTATATATTTTCTTATTCTGGAAATTTTGTGTGAATGGAATCATATAACAATATCCTGGCTTCTTTTACCTAGTGTATTTTCAAGGTTCATCCACATTATAACATGTAATAGTACATCTCTCCTTTTTATGACTGAGTAGTATTCCATTGTATGGATGGAACACATTTTTGTTTAGCTGTTCATCTGCTAATGGACATTTGGGTTGATTCCCTCTTTAGGATTTTATGAATAATGTGTCTATGAGTCTTAGCGTACAAGTTTTTGTGTGGACATGGGTTTTTATTTCTTGTATATATAATTAGGATTGAAATATGCTGAATAATATGTTTAACATTTTGAGGAACATTCAGACTGTTTTCCAATGTGGCTATATCACTTTATTTCATTTCATTTTACTTTATTTTTAATTGATTTTTTCTTCACATTATTGAGGTATGATTGGCAAATAAAGATTGTCTATATTTACATTGTACCATATGTTTTTTTAAAGGTGTAAAACCTGATGATTTTTAATGTGTGCATTCGTTCTGAAATGATTATCACAATTAAGTTAATTCACAGACCCGTCACGTCACGTAATTACAATTTGTGTGTGTGTGTGTGTGTGTGAGATGAGGATACTTAAGATCTACTCTCTTAGGGGCACCTGGTGGCTCAGTGGGTTAAGCCTCTGCCTTCGGCTCAGGTCATGGTCTCAGGGTCTTGGGATGGAGCCCTGCATTGGGCTCTCTGCTCAGCGGGGAGCCTGCTTCCCCCTCCCCTGCTTGTGATCTCTGTCTGTCAAATAAAACAAATAAAATCGAAAAAAAAAAAAGATCTATTCTCTTAGCCAATTTCAAGTATACAGTATGTGATTATTAATTATAATCACCATGCTGTATGTTGGATCTCCAGAATTATTTCTTTTATAACTGAAAATTTGTATACTATGATCAATATTTCCCCATTTCCCCCTCCCCCACCTCTTGACAACCAACTTCTTCTCTCTGATTCTATGAATTTGACATTTTTAGATTCTTCATATAAGTGAGATCATGCAGTATTTGTCTTTCTGTATCGAGCTAATTACAGTTAGCATAATATCCTCCATATTCAACCATGTTGTTGCAAATGGCAGGATTTCCTTTTTTTCTTTCTTTCTTTTTTTTTTTTTTTAAGAGAAGGGGAGAGGGTAGGAGGGGGCAGCAGGAGAGAGAGAGAATCCTTTGGATATACATCTGGAAGTGGGATTGCTTGATCATATGGTAGTTCTATTTTCTGTTTTTTGAGGAACCTCCATAATGTTTTTCATAATACCAATTTATATTCCCACCAACATGTTCAAGGATTCCCTTTTCTCTACACTTTCGACAACACTTATCTTTTGTATTTTTGATAACAGCCATCCTATTAGGTGTGAGGTCATCTCTCTTAGGGTTTTGATTTGCATTTCTCTGATGATAAGTGATAACAAGCACATTTCATATACCTTTCGGCCATTTGCATATCTTCTTCTAAAAAATACTCAACTCCTTTGCCTATTTTAAAATCAGGTAATTTGGGAGCCAGGGAAAACAAAATAAAATCAGGCAATTTATTTGCTATTGAGTTGTATGGGTGTCTTATGTGTTTTGGATATTAACTCTTTATCAGATATTTGGTTTGCCAATATTTGCTCACATGTGGTTGGTTCCCTTTACTCTGTTGTTTTCCTTGCTGTGCAGAACTTTTTAATTTGATGTAATCCCACGTGTCTAGTTTTGCTTTTGTTGCATGTGCTTTTGGTGTCATAGCCAAAAAAGTCATTGTCCAGAACAATATCAAGGAGATTTTCCCTTAGTAGTTTTATGGCTTCGGGTTTTCTGTGCAAGTCTTTCATCCATTTTGAGTTAATTTTTGGTTATGGTAGAAAATAAGTATCCAATTTCTATTTTTTGCACATGGATATCCAGTTTTCCCATTTTCTATTTGTCTCAACATGCTTTTTGACCTCCCTTTTGATTTATTCTTTCATCAATTAGTTGTTCAGGAGTGTGTTATATAATTTCTACATATTTGTGAATTTTCCTGCTGTTATTGATTTCCAGTTTCACATTGTTGTGGTTAGAAAAGATACTTGATATGATTTCAGGCTTTTAAATTTTGTTAAGATTTGTTTTATCCTTCAACAAATGGTCCATCTTGGAGAATGTTCCATGGGCTGCACCATTTTATACTCCCACCAGCCATGAGCAAGGGTTCTAATTTCTCCACATTCTCTCTAACACTTGTATTGTCTTTTTTATTCTGGTCATCCTGATGGGTGTGAAGTGGGTGTGAAGTGGTATCTCATTATTTTTTTTCCCCTAACGATTAATGAGGTTGAGCATTTTTTCAGCCATTTATATATCCTCTTCGGAGAAATGTCTATTCTGATTCTCTGCTCATTTTTAAGTTGGGTTAGTTGTCTTTTTATTATTGAGTTGTAAGAGTTTTTTAGCATACACATCCTTTATCAGACATATTATTTGCAAAATTTTTCTCTCATTCTATGGATTATCTTTTCATTTTCCTCATGGTATCCTTTGAAGCACAAAAGTTTCAAATTTTGGTGAAGTCCAATTCATCTATTTCTTCTTTCATTGTTTTTGCTTTTAGTGTCATAGCTAAAAAACCATCGCCTAGCCCAATGTCACAAAGATTTACTCGCGTCTTTTCTTCTAGGGATTTTATAGTCTTTGCTCTTACATTTATGTTTGTGAGCTAATTTTTGTGTGTTCTAGGCTTACTATTCCATAAATGACAAACAACCTAAATACAAGTTTTCTTATTGCAGAATTTTCCAAGCAAGTTGTTAATAATGAATAATGGTGATATTAACTATGACACAAGTCTTCGTCTGCAAGCTGGGGTGTTCCAAATATAAAGCTCTTAGCCGAATTTATCAAAGTACAGTGGCAATATGGAAAGGTTTGTGTTGCCGGAGGCAGAAATCCAAATCAGAGTGGTCAGAAAAGGAGATTTTTGTTGTAAAGATATTGAGGTATCTCATGTAATTGAAGAAAGAGTTGAATTGTCTGACAGCACAAAGTGTGAAGAGGAGCTGGGCCTGAGGAATAGCTAGAACTGGGACTTGGATACCACCAGGACATCTTCTCTCTCTGGATCTTACTTCTTTATCTCTCTGCCCATTAAGTTCACTCTCCAATCGGGCTGGGCTTCTCCATGTAGCCCTAGACAAGACTACAGGCTGCTCGCAAAACCCTAGACTCCAGGCTTTCACCACCAGAAAGACTCTTATTCCCAGCTCTGCTGAATAATTCTAGGCAAGGTTTCTGATTGGCCAACTAGGGTCATGTGCCCCTCTGGAATATTAATGAAGATTTTGGTTACATTGAGAGTGGGTTTTACTTGCAGAAAAGAGTCCTTAAAAGTTCACTTTTGGTTGAAACAAGTAGCTTTCAATTTATTATGGCTCTAGTTTTCATAGAACTTTTAATTCTATTCATAAACCTAGCTGTTCTTAACAAGCACTTTAAGAGTTATTTAAATATTTGATCTGTTTAAAAACTCCATTAATTAAACTGCTTCAATATTTCAAACATCATTTATCAATTTAATACACTTAATTTTCTTCTTAAGTATTTTAATTGCTTAGCCCAACAAATAAATCTTCCTGAAGACTTAAACTCCTATAAATGCAATATGTTGACCTTATAAATAAAGGAAACCTATATTTCTCTTAGGTGTCCAAATACTGTGCATGAACTTGGTAGGATTTCAATAGAACATCTTAAGTCTAAGTTACTCAATTGTATATTTTACTTTATATTTTATATTATTTTTTAAGATTTATTTATTTATTATTTGAGAGAGAGCAAGCTTGTGGGGGGGGGGGAGCGGGGATGGCAGTAGAGAATGGCAGAAACAGAGGGAGAGAGAATCCCAAGCAGTCTCCCCACTGATTGGGAAGCCCAATACTAGGATTGATTTTATGACCCTAAGATTATGACCTGAGCTGAAATCAAGTCAGTTGCTTAACCGATTGAGCCACCCAGGCACCCCTCAATTGTATATATATATTTTTAAGATTTTTATTTATTTATTTGACAGACAGAAATCACAAATAGGCAGAGAGAGAGATTGGAGGAAGCAGGCTCCCTGCTGAGCAGAGAGCCTGATGCGGGGCTCTATCCCAGGACCCTGAGATCATGACCTGAGCTGAAGGCAGAGGCCCCAACCCACTGAGCCACCCAGGTGCCCCTCAATTGTATATATATATATTTTTAAAGATTTTATTTATTTATTTATTTGACAGAGAGATAGAAAGCACATGCAGGCAGAGTGGCAGGCAAAGGGAGAGAGAGAAGCAGGCTCCCCACCAAGCAGGGAGCCTGATGCGGGACTTGATCCCAGGACCCTGGGATCATGACCTGAGCTGAAGGCAGCCGCTTATCCGACTGAGCCACCCAGGCGTCCCTCAATTGTATATTTTAAACTAGAGTTATGAAGCTGTCACCTTAGAGACCAAATTCTCTTCAATATTACAAATGTACAGGATATCAAATATTTATAGTCTTTCTAAACACCAATGTATTAACACCATGGTTTTGACCTCAACATTTGTAATACTTAAATTTTAAAACCTTCCCAGATTTAAAAACTGGTACTAAGGAATACTAGAATTCCAGAGAGCTCTGAATATTTTTTAAAAAGGTGTGTAGACCACTAGCTAGATTTATTTTATCTAAACACTCGAGTCTCTGCCTGTTCACAAAATCTGCAAGGACCCCACTTGGTCACTTGATTGGATTTGCATTTGTCTGATTTTACTATACAGAATGTCTTTTTTCCATCCAACTTTGTTTTTTTTTTTTTAAGATTTTTATTTATTTATTTGACAGAGAGATCACAAGCAGGCAGAGAGGCAGGCAGAGAGAGAGGAGGAAGCAGGCTCCCCGCTGAGCAGAGAGCCTGATGCGGGGCTCGATCCCAGGACTCTGAGATCATGACCTGAGCCGAAGGCAGCGGCTTAACCCACTGAGCCACCCAGGCGCCCCTCCATCCAACTTTGAAACTGATGGTGGCCTTTGCTGTTTAAGTATTTTTTTATTGAACTTGAAAGATATTTGACTTTGATGTATTATTTTATTCTTTTATGTTCCAGATATATAGGGTTATTGTACTTTTTTCAGGTACAAGTTATATATTTGAAATTATAATTATCCTTTCAAACATATGTCATTACTTAGCTAGAAAGCCTAGAACATTTCAGGTGGAGAACATACACACTCTTAAGTTATTCCTAAAACATATTGCTTTGTATGTTTTTGGTGATGACTTGGGATAGATAAAACATTATGAAATTACGCCATTTATTTTATTCTTGAAAAAATTTTATTTATTTATTTATTTTGAGAGAGAATGAGCAAGAGTAGGGGAAGGGGCAGAGGGAGAGGGAAAGAGAACCTCAAGCAGACTCCATGCTGAGTGCAGAGCCCAATGCAGGGCTCGATCCCAGGACCCTGAGATCATGACCTGAACCAAAATCAAGAGCTAGATGCGCAACTGACTGAGCCACCCAGGTGCCCCTGCTGTTTATTTTATTAAGAGATTTTAAAAGTCAGGAATGGATTTTTTTAACAGTTTTTATGAGATGTAGTTTATATACTATATAATTTATCCATTTATTATTATTATTATTTTTAAAAAATTTATTTATTTATTTATTCATGAGAGACAGAGAGAAAGAGGGAGAGAGAGAGCAAAAGAGAGAAAGAGGTGGAGGGAGAAGCAGACTGCCCGCTGAGCAGGGAGCCAGATGCGGGGCTTGATCCCAGGACCTGGATCATGACCTGAGCTGAAGGCAGATGCTTTATACTGACTGAGCCACCCAGGCGCCCCTAATTTATCCACTTAATAAAAGTGTCTCATTCCATAGTTTTTAGTATATTCACAGATATGTGCAATTATCACCACAGTCAATTTTAGAACATTTTCATCACCTCGAAAAGAAACTTCATATGCTTTAGCTATCCTTCCATTCCCCCCAGCCCTAAGCGATCAGTAGTCAACTTTCCACCTCTATCAATTTGCCTTTTATGGACATTTTGTATAAATAGAGTCATATAACATGTGATTTCTTGTGACTGGCTTTTTTCACTTAGAGAAAGAGATGCTGAATTTGGTCAAACGTCTTTAGGAAATATTACAAAGGATAGCCTACTTTTTAATTTGAACATTTCATGTGGATCTGTCCAACTTGCAGTTACAATAATGAAGTCATTCTACTGAAATAGACGAGCTGATTATGGCCCAGAGGGGAAGAACTGAAAGGACCCCCCCTCATGTTCAGGTACCTGCTCTAGACCCAATCTCCAGGCAAGGGGTGGAGTCAGGCAAGAACACAGCAGCCCATCTGGGACCTCAGGGTTGGGACAGGGCAAGGAGCCGTCCTTAGAAA
Organism: Enhydra lutris kenyoni; assembly: GCF_002288905.1. Taxonomy (NCBI): domain Eukaryota; kingdom Metazoa; phylum Chordata; class Mammalia; order Carnivora; family Mustelidae; genus Enhydra; species Enhydra lutris. The sequence goes on from NW_019154117.1 coordinate 10,619,025, forward strand.
CGGGGGTGGACAGACAGAATTGCAGATGTCGCAGGAAAAATTCTTCCTCTACCATTTAAGGTTTTACAGCTGGACAAAGAATTAAATTTTACCTAAGACAGATTGGCAAGAGAAAAGAAATAGCTTTATTGCATGCACACAGAGGCCCCAAAATGAAATTGAGACCTAAAGAAATGATGAAGGTGGGTAATTTTTATGCTTTTCAGACAAAGAGATTATAAATCTGTGAAGAATGGACACAACAGGGGCATCTGGGTGGCTTAGTCATTAAGCGGCTGCCTTGGGCTGAGGTTATGATTCCACGACCCTAGGATCCATCCCAGAATTGGGCTCCCTGCTCAATGGGGAGCTTGCTTCTCCCTCTCCCACTCCCCCTGCTTGTGTTCCCTCTCTTGCTGTGTCAAATAAGCAAATAAAAATTCTTAAAAAGAAAAAGAATTGACAGAACAAAGGAAACTTAACTTTTGGAGCTTAAATTAGTACTAAATTCTAAACAGTTTGGACTGGGGTAGTAAAATAGTAAGTAACAAGAGTTGTTTATACAACCCTCTTGGTTCTAAATTTCCTATCTCTGGTGATAAGGATGTCTCTTTACCTCCTGGTACAGGGAGGGGACTTTCATGTGGGAGAGTTCTTTCTTGTTTTCAGGGGGACAGAGGAAGGTCTGAGAGTCCTTCTTGCTTAGACTGTCTCTTAAGTTAAGTTTTATTTAAAATAATCAATATGCAAAGTGGCCCATCTTGGAGTGGCCTGCCCTTGACCCCTACGTGTTTAATCCAACCATTCCAGAACCCTCTGCCACACTCTCCGGAATCCCGAGTAATGTTACGCACACACTATGGCTGTGGTATACTGGGAAGAAACTGGATTAGAAGTCAGAAGGCTTGTAGTCTGACTTTCAGGAAGTTATTCTCTATCTCTGAACCTCAAGCTTTTCATCTCTCAGTGAGGAAGAATTAACTGCCTGCATGGCCATTGGGGTATGATACGAGATATGAGAGGGAAAGATTTACACACATGGGAGACATCTGATCTGTGTTCTCCTCTCTGAGCTGCTGCACAGGCCCCCGCTTTCTGAAGCTGTTTTGGATTCATCTCTGGTTAAGTGTACTCAGCGTTTCTCAACGTCCGCCCCTCTACTTCGTGTGGCCATTAGGGTCTCTGTTTATAAGGTCCATGGCTGTTGGCCTCTAGGGTCGAGGTTTTCGCCAGACTGTGTCCATCCACACTTCTAAGAACACTGGAAACCATGCGCCACTGCTCCCCATTCCTGTCTCCATCAGTGCCTTAGGTGTCCATTCACCCACCCAATCCCAGCCAAGGTATTTTGGTTGTTAGATACATGAGTCTCCTCAGCACTCTGTCATGGTCAAGTGCACCCTAGTCATACCTCCGGCTGAAGGGGGACATAGTTCCTGCTCTCTGCGGCTAACTTCAGAGGCCGACAGATCACATAGCTACATTGAGTGGGACACCTGATAGTCAGGGTAGCCTGACACCAAGGCTTCAGGGCCCTGGGTTCTCTTTCAGCTTCATTTACTTACACACACACACACACACACACACACACACACACACACACACATTTCTTTGTCCTTTCCCACTGAGATGATTCGTAATCAGGATATTACTCTTCAAAAGAGACCAAGGCACTGTAAGAAGAGAGCATGTAGAATTATATGTTAGAACCAGGAAGAACCATGTACATCCTCTAGTCTAAACCCTGCCGTGCCTACCCCCACCCCACCGGAAGGCTGAAGCCCATCGAGGTGATGTGACTTGTCTAAGATCATACAGTAAGTGAGAGAAAAAGCAAACACCATTTATCCATTCATTTAATAAAAGTTTATTGATTCCTATTTACCAGGCACTGTTCTAGGAGATGAAAACATAGGTTTATTCAGCACAAAGTCCCTGCCTTTGTGGAGCTTACATTTGGCCATGCACACACACACAAAAACCACAGCATAATGTCAGATGGTGATAAGAGCTAGGAAGAGGTCCAACTATGGGGCTAGAGAATGAAGGAGGATGGGCAGTATCACATTTGATAAGGTCAGCAATTGTTTCTCTAAGAAGTATATGAAATGAGGGGGCAAGACATATCTGAAGGAAGAGCATTCCAGAAAGAGGGAACAGCAGGTGCAAAGGCCCTGGTGTAGTAAGGAGGCCACTGTGATCAAGACATCTGGATTCACCATCCAGAGCTCCTTCATCAAACCACATTGCCTCTAAAGTCATCAGGGGTGTCTCAAGGGTCTTTGTGTCACATGGTGCCCAGGTCTGAGGGTGGCTATAAGAACCTAGAAGTCACCATGCTGCCTAGGTTGGAACAGAACTTGCGCCCTTCACAGATAGAGCAGGGATCCAGAACCTCAACGCAGCGTAACACAAACAGCTTTGACCTGGAGATCAGGGGACCTGAGGGACAATCTTTGTTCCCCTACTGAATGTCCAATCATTGGTCAAACCCTCTTGAAAGATAGGATTGTTGTTTTTTAAAGTTGTAATTAAAAGTTAATTTTTAATTTATAAAATGAGTAAGTTTCCAATATTTTTCATGTACTCTTTTTTGCTGTGGTTATTATAACTCAATACCAAAATGTACACACATCTTAAGCGCACAGCTTAATGAATTTTGGCATTATGTATATGTGTAAGACTTCATCATCCAGATCAAGTTGTAGAACATTTCAGGGTCTCTGAAGGTTTTTTTTTATGATTTGTCTCCCCCTGGGTAATCACTACCAAAGACAACCATCTGACCTCTATCAGCATACATACATCTGTTCTTAAACTTCATACAGAAGGTATCATATAGGATGAACTTTTTTATGCCTATCTTCTTTTACTTAAAGTTATATTATTGAGATTATCCATGTTGTTGAGAGTAGTTTATTTATTTATTTATTTATTTATTTTTTGGGCAGTGTTCCATTACATGAATATAACATTTTATTTTTTCTTTCTCCTATTGATGGCCATTTGGATTATTTCCAGTTTGGATGCTTATGAACAAGCTGCTAGGAACATTCTTGTGCATGTCTTTTGTTGGACATAAAACACTCATTTTTCTTGGGTTTATACCCAGGAATTGAATTGTCTAAGCTTTTTTAAAAAAGTTCAAACATTTCTCTGACAGTCATATGATAGTAGCTCTATTTTAGTATCTGTTAACTCTAGATAAAGTTAGTAAGGCTTTTAAATGCTTATCAATTGTGAACATATCTCTGTGCATTTGGAAAAATAGCCATATGAGATATTACTCTTAAGTCTTCAGATAAGGCATGGTGTCCAAATGGTTCTTGACCTCCAGATGGAGAATCACTGCCCTAAAGAATGACTCAAGTGTCCTTGAGATGTGATCCTCTATGTTTCTAAAAGGGAGTGCTCCTAAAAGCACACATTTAACTTGTTTCTTAACAGAACTTTCTCCTGTTGAGCTTCCTTTTTTCACTTAGATAATGGTGTTTAGATATGGAGCTCTATATTGAAACCGTGTGCTGAGTCATCGCATTATTCTAAAATTGAGTGGTGAATGTAGGTTGTACCAAGTATCTTATTTTTCCTTTCATTTGCGACCCACCTTCTCAAATTCAAGTCCAGAGTGCCATGAAAAGGTCCAGTGATTATAGCATGCTTCTTTATTCTTGAGAGTCAGAAGACAGTAGGGGCTCCTGTGACCAGGGTAATGGCTCTCAAGAGGATGGTGTGAAGGTTTTGCTGCAGGAAGGACTGATAGTAAACCAAAGTGACAGACAGATGGGATGTGCCAAGATTTGGTATAGCTGCATGGAAACTATTTGTTTTTGTTTGTCTAACACATTCCATTCTCCTTTCTTCATTTCCTGTGCAGACCCTACCTCTTAAACAGAGAGTAGGAATGTGAGTCAGCATGACCAGTTGTAGTACTCTGTTGCCCTGGCTTCAGGGATTGTCTGAAGAATGGACAAATGAGCCACACTACGCTAATCGTGATCCTTTTTTCTTTTCTTTTTAAAAAAAGATATTTATTTATTTATTTATTTATTTATTTAAAAAGAGAGTGTGAAAGAGAGAGAGAGCGAGCAAGCAGGGGGAGGGAGGGTCCACACTGAGCTTGGAACCCAATGTGGAGCTCAACTCACAACCCTGAGATGATGACCTGAGCCGAAATCAAAAGTCTGACGCTTAACCAACTGAGACACCCAGGTGCCCCAACCCATGATTGTTTCTTGTCTCTAGTGGGCAATATGTATTTCTTTCCACTCAAGCTGATCTATATTGGGCTGTTGAGTCTTGAGAGAAAGATTCTGAACAAATACACAGCCAACTCTTTTCTAACAAACCTACAGCTTTGGAGATGGTCTGGGTGGACTTAGTTTTGACAGTTGCTGAGTAGGGAACCCAAGACTGCTCTTCATTTGATAGAATGAATTGTATGTTCTCATCAGGAGTTGCTCCTAGGGCTCAACAGGAACAAGAACTTCCAGTGTTTCAGAAAGATCTTATCTTGGCCATGCCACAAAAATAAGAGTGTCTCCCACAGGTGGAGTCTAGACAGCAATTGAGACAAGAAATCAGATGATCACAATATGGTGTGGCAACAACTATGATAGGAAGTAGAAGGTGACATGAAGCCCAAAGCAGGCTCACCTCACCTGGTCTCTGGGGCATTCATGGGAATGTTGAGGATGACCTTCTGGAGCAGAGGAGCTCCAACCTGTAATCTTGGGATGGGTAGGAGTGTCCCAGGGGAATGTTTGTGTACATAAGTGAGGACAAGCTATTGGCACAGAACAGTGTTCTTGGTAGAGGGAATAGCACATTTGAAAGCCCGAATGTAAAAATGAGTTTGGCACCAAGGACTGACATGTCAGGACACCAATTTATTAAATCAGGACAAGGTGCACAGGTAAGAACGCATAGAACTTTTGAACACACCGAACTCACATTTGCTGCCCAGGGTAGCTGTTTCCTGGCTCAGAAGAGCTGGAAGAGAGGTTTAGTATCCTAACACTTCATGGAGAGAAACTTTATTTCCCGCTATCCTTATGGACTGTTGAAACTGTGGCAAATAAGGACAGTGAGTGCAAAAGGCACAAGATGAATAATTCTCTTCCTTTCTCCTCTTTTCTGGCCCAGTTAAACCAAGGATCAACTTGACATACTCTTTGAGGGTTAGAAATAATGTGTGCAAAGCCCGGTCATGGCAGACTGTCCAGCAAAGTGGTGTTCCTCTTCTAGCTCCCTAAGCTCTCAGTTTCCTCTGGTCTCATTTCCTGCCCCAGGAACGACCTTCTGCTGGATGGCTGACAGCAGTCCTTCTTGGGGAGCACTCTCTTCTTGGGGATACCCCACCTCTTTCTCCTGGGTGACTCTGTGGTCTGCAGTAGGTCAATGGCTAAGACATGTCAAATCTAGTGACTTTGTACCTTTCCCACAGTTAGGGTTCGTTAGTCCGGCAACACCCAATGTAGGGGGGCACGCACAGCTTTGTCTACATGGGCTGCACTAAGCCCAGGCCAAGTCTGTCTTATTGTCTCTCCTGCAGCTTGTTGGGCATTAAAGCCCATCCTCTGACGCAATCTTTGGGGAACTGAGATGCTCTCTTCCATGAATGTTTGCGGGAAAGGAGAAAATGCACGCGGGCGCACATGCGCACACAGTCATGAAGGTACACTGGATTCTCACACAGCCCAGGGGAGCTTTTACTAAATCTATCTGCATGGGCCTCCCCCTCCACGGCAGATCTCACCAATCAATATCTCTGCACCTGGGGCTTTGAAATGGCATATATTTTTAAAGTCCCTCTGGTGAGTCTGAGCAGCCCCCAGACCAAGAGCGACTTCATGGAGGGGGCTGTGCAGTGGGGCTCCCACCAGGCAAAGGCAGCTTCTGGAGCCATTTATTTCACAGCTCTTCCCTAAACATCATTGTTTCCAAGTGGTGTAGGCTTCACATTTGCATAACCAAAAGGCCTGTTCAAGAGATTTCCCCAGAACAGAGGAGTCGTCTGTGCTCAAAGATGAACTGTAGTTTTGACTTCTACTGAAACTTGAATTTGCAAAAAAGCTCTATGACGAGGTCTCTCTCTCTCTAATACACACACACTCACACACTCACACACACACACACACACACTCTCTCTCTCTCTCTCTCTCCCACACTCTTACAAGGCACACTTTATTACATATGTATGTGTAGCTTGTCGCCCTTACAAGTTTATAAGCTGTAATCTTTAGGGCAGTTGACTTGGATCGCCTTTTGTGAAATGGATTTGCACTGGAGGGAGTTTTCAGCGTTTCATATCAACAATGAGGAAAGTAGGGCTGCAGCTCATCAGTTTAACAAATAAGTCTGTCTTGAGGCCAGTGGCATTAGAAATCTGCACCATCGTTTCAGAAAAATGGAGTGCCCAGTCTGCCCAGCTCTCTGCTCAGCGCTGCTTTCTTTCTTCTAGTCTCCCTCTCTTAATTTAAAAAAAGAAAGAAAAAAAAAAAGGTCTGCAGCCGTTTCTCTGCAAGGGGAAAGGTAAAAGTGAAGCTGCTTCTCCGTTTCCTTGACACAATCCTCACGCAACACTGTACCTCATGCAAAGCTAGGAGACCGTGGCATGCAAGGCCTTAAAGTTTAAAATGAATCTCCACTTTTGTCCTGGGTATCGGGGGCCTGCGAGTTTAACCATTCCACACCCCAACTCATCTGCGTTTCTTGGCCCCTGCTCTCTCGATGGTCTGCTGAGAAATCCTGTTCCTAGAATGTCTGAACTTCAAAATCGCAGACCTCACTCAGGGCCTCCAGCGGATCATGCGGCTCGGCCTGGAGCTGATGAAGCATCGTGAACTTGCACTTGACAGATCAAGTAATGGGGAGCTAGAGAAGCTTGGAACTGGCTCAAGATCACAGAGCGGAGGAGGGGCTGGAACCCAGGATGTCCGGCTTCTAATATGGTGCCCTTTGCCTTAGACTGCAGTGGTCTACATCCTTCCTGGGCATGCGAGTCAGCTGCGCAACCCGTGCCTGGCTGGGGACCCGCAGAGCACCCCCCGCCCCCACCGGAGCCTATTCACATCTCAGTTTGTTTTCAAACCAAATCCCCCACCATCTCCTTCCTACTAGTCCCCTCTCACAGACAAATCCCCATGTAAAGATTCTGGAGTCCGAATAGTACTCTCCACCATTCCTGTTTAGCATTGGTTAAAATGCAGGTTCCCAGGCCTCTTATCCAGAGCGTGGGGTTGCATGGATGTTTCGGGAAGCCCATGGGCTTGCAGTTTGACGTGCTCCCCCAGACGGTTCTGCTGTCCATGGACCACACTTTGCGAAGCTGCCCCATATGAAATGAGGTCTTCTAGAGCCCTCCGTGTCTTGCTCTGAGAAGCTCTTCTCTTTGTAAAATGCACAGTGCAGGAGCTGGAGGAAGGTTTTCAGGAACATTCTCCGCAGCCCCCCTCCAGCAGGGAGTAGACACCTGCACTTAGCTGACAGCTGGGGGGCTGGTGAGGAGTGGGGGGGGGCTGGACAGTTCGTGGAAGGGTGTCCGGTGAAACCTGAGGGAGAGAGCTTTAATTCCCGAGCACTGAAGGCTTGGAGTGGAAAATGGGAGTGGAAATTAGGTATGGGGAAGGGAAGAGTGGGTGGAAATTTCTCCTTGGAGTTTGGCTTTGATCTTCAGGAAAGCTGGCACCTCCATCAATGAAATGCCTGAGTCAAATTTTCCACCTGTTCTTCTTCACTTTGTTTATTTTCAACTTTTTTTTGATAAGGGCCTTATTAATATGTACTTCCCATTCATCTGGATTGAGATACAATTTACGCATTTCAAGTGTACAATGCAGTGGTTTTTAGTGGGTTTTTAGTATCTTCACAGTGATGTGCCATCGTCACCACAATTGATTTTAGAACATTTTATCACCTCAGAAAGTAACCCCATACCCTTTACAGCTCGCCCTCCCCCCATTCAGTCTCCACACCCCCCTCGCCCCTCGCCCGGCCCCAACCACTAATCTACTTTCTGTCTGTATGGATTTGCCTGTTCTGGGGATTGCAAATGAATGGAATCATATGATACGTGGGCTTTGGTGACAGGCTTCGCTTAGTTAGCATAAACTTTTCAGGGTTCTTCGTGTTGTAGCAAGTACAGTACTTCATTCCTTTTTATTGCCCAAAATATTCCATTGCACGGATTACAGCATTTTGTTTATCCGTTCGCCCACAGTTTGTTTTGTTTCTACTTCCTGGCGCCCGCGAATCATGGTATTGGTGTACAAGCTTTTGTATTCATTTCTCTTGGGTGTGTCCCCACGACTGGAAATCCTGGGTCTGGTGATAACTCTGTGTTTAACTTTCGGAGGAATTGCCAGACTATTTTTCCAAAGTCCTCACTTCTATGTCTTTTAAGCCAACCTGAAACCAATGACTCTGAATCGTCCCCTGAGATTCCAATTATATACAGCCCAGCTTGACCCGGTTTAACCAAGAACTTACTGTAAGTGAGCGTTGGGGGATGCTGAGAGTCAAGCTTGGATTACAAAGTCCAATATTCAAATAGTGAAGAGTATATCTGGCCTAACCTTAAAGTCTGGGGCAGTGTTACTTGGATTCGTGTGTATGATAAGCAGAAAAAGAAGCTCACAGTTATTTCCGTACTGTGGTGTCCCCTTCTATGTGGGAAATGTGCTCCAAGGAAACCACAGATAGTGCCAAAACCTATGTACATACCGACGATAAACTTTCATTTATAAATTAGGCACAGTAAGAGAGTAACAGCTATGACACAAATACAATAGGACAATGATAGCAATATACTGTAGTAAAATTTAGGTGAACGTGGTATCTCTCTTTTAAATTGTCTTATGTTTTGTACTCACCTTTCTTCTTGTGATGATGTGAGATGATAAAATGCTTACACGGTGACATGAAGTGAGGGGAATGATGTAGACATTGTGACCTAGTGTCAGGCTCTTATTGACCTTCTAATGATATGTCAGGAGCATCGCCTGCTTCTGGACAGCAGGTGACGGTGGGTAACTGAAACCACAGAAATTGAAACTGTGGGTAAGGGAGGACTTCTGTACAGGGAAGGAGACTTTAAAAATTTGAGGGTAAAGTACTTAGAAATATTTTAAACTATTTAAGCATAAAACACAGAGAAGTACATAAAACGTAATTGCAGAAATTTTCTCTAAATGAACTTCGCCCACATAACGAGCACCTGCCGCAAGAAACGGATGGTTATCAGTTCCCCTGGAACTCTTGCCTTTCCATCAACTGGCCAAGGGGAAGGAGGATATCGAACTTCTAGCAAAAGATTCCCAGACGCAAAGAATACATTTTGATAGTACATTCAGGTGTCTAGAATTGACCACTGGAATAGATTTATTAAGCTGAAAGAATTTCTAAAGACTTAGACTTTTGATATTGCAAGGTGTAGAAGAATCTTAAAAAATGAAATATCTTTAGATTTATGTATAAAATAAAAGGTATAAGTTCAACGTAGAAGAAGATTTTAACATTCCCTGCAATTTAAGAACATGGGCTGTAAGATGTTTTTAAAGTGCATGAAGCAATTTACTTTAAACATTTATCTTAAAATACATCTCCCTGTTTCTCCAGAGTTTGAAGTTTATTTCCAAGAGGACTTCGTAAAAGAAGTCCTGGGGACTGTTAATCACAGGTGCTTTAATAATTCAAAAAGTTGTATATGTAAACACACCTGCCCACGGGCAATGCATCAGGTTGTGGGTTGGAGTAAGTAATGACCAAAATAAATACAGCGTTTGCAAGCAGAGCATTAAAACAAGATACACAATTCCCTGGGCTTACGGTGCAGGAGGTTGAATACCCCAACCTTAGTGATAAAAGGAACAGCCTAATACTGAGACTGACTCTCTGCAAAGCGACACTGTCCTGCTTCTGAACCTGGAGAAAAAATCCATTATAATGGGTTCACGTATACGAGCACTATCAAAACGTAAGAATCCTCGGAGCGAAGGGCATATACTCCTAGAGTAAATCTTTTTGCAAAAGCGAATCATTTTTTTTTTTTAAGCTCTAAGTGTGTCTTATAAGTTACCAAAAACAGGTTAGGCTTTTATTTTATTTTTTTTTAAAGATTTTATTTATTTATTTGACAGACGGAGATCACAAGTAGGCATGAGAGGCAGGCAGAGAGAGAGAGAGAAGAGGAAGCAAGCTCCCTGCGGAGCAGACAGCCTGATGTGGGGGGCTCGATCCCAAGGCTCTGGGATCATGACCCGAGCCGAAGGCAGAGGCTTTAACCCACTGAGCCACCCAGGCGCCCCAAGTTAGGATTTTATTAGGGTATTTCTTTATTAGTTTGGGATTCTATGTTCCACCGGGTGATGCCTATTCTAGCTCAGGAGGCAAGGTGAGCCTCTGCCACACCCTCCGGGCCGCCCCCAACCCCCTTCTTTCTTTCTGGGTGGGGGATACTTCCAAGGTAACCTCGTGTTCACGCCGGCTCCTAACCTTGGTGCCAGGAAAGCGGCCCCGTTCGTCGGCCCCTTCCCCCACCCCCCACTTCCAGGCAGCGGGGCGGCCGCGCAGTGTCGGCGCCCGGAAGCCCGCGCGAGCGGTGACTTCGCTCTGCCTGGTCCTTCCCCGAAGCCCTAAGACTTTTCCCACCAAGTGACCCACAACCCCTCTTCCTGCCATCTCCCCCCTTGTGGGGGACGCGGGGGGGGGCGGCTAGTTTAAAGCCGGGCTCCCGTCGCATTGCACTTGCCAGGGTCCTGACTTCCGCGGTACTAGAAGGGGGCGAGGGTCCGCGGCCCTCGCGTTCGGCCCCTGCTCGACGCGTAGGGGACAGACGGTCAGACCGTCCCCCGCCGGCTCCGACGCGCCAGACTGCGAGGTCCCTCCTCGCCCCAGGGACCTACTTACCCAGTTGGGACTGGGCCCCTTTCACGGACCCCGGGGAGCGGGCGCGGGCTCGGCGGCGTCCCGGAGGCGGCGGCGCGGCGCGGGCGTGCGGGGCGCAGAGGGAGGGCGCGCCCGGGGCCGGCGGGAGGCGGAACCCCCGCGGCAGGGGTGCGGCCGGCGGGAGCCCGGGCCGCGGCGGCGGCGGCGGCGGCGGCGGCGGCGGCGGCGGCGGCGGCAGCGGCGGCGGCAGCAAGTGGTTGGGCCGCGCTCGTTTCCTTCCCTCCCCCTCGGCCTCGGGGTCCGCCCGCGGTGCCCAGTGCGCGGCGCCCGCGGCTCGGCTCCGCGTCCCCTCCCGCCGCGCCGGCCGCTCCCTTCCCCGCCCGTCCATGTCCCTGCCCGTGGTGCTCCCGGGCTCCTGCTGCCCTGTGGCCGGGCTCTCGGGCGGGCCGCAGGCCGGGGGCCCGGGCGCCGCCGCCGCCGCCCAGGAGCCGCCGCTGCCCCCGCTGCGGCCGCGCTGGCCCCGGGCCGCCCTGCCGCCCCCCGTGCGGCCTCGCTGCGCCGCCACCGCCGCCGCGGGCCGGGGTGCTGGCCGGGCCTCCCGCGCTCTCCTCCCGCCGGGCCGCCGCCGCCGCCGCCGCCGCCCCGGGCTCGGCGCTGCTGCCCGCTCGCCCGCTGCTGTCGCTCGGGCTGCTGCAGCTGATCCTGGGCTGCTGCATGGTGGCGCTGAGCTTCGGGGCGCTGTCGCTGAGCAGCTCCCCTCAGGTGAAGAACTCGTGTCCGTTCTGGGCCGGCTCCTCGGTGAGTGCCGCGCGCGCCTCCCGCTCGCCTGGACCGGGCCCTTCGCGGGAGCAGGGGCCTCTGGGGGTCGCCTCCACGGCCCCGGCATTGCGGCCCCCGCCCAGGGCTGAAGTTGGGGAGCACAGCCTCTTAAGCCAGTTGAAGTTTTTGGAGACATTGAGGTTGGTGGGAGAAAAAAAAGGCTCAGAGAGTAGTTCAGGCGTGAAATGGGTGCACCTGGACCGTGTCTGCTCTTTGCAGGCTGAAGGATTTTGTTGTTCCTGTCAAGTTAGTAGGCTCAAATAGATTTCCCGCTCTGGGAGGCTGGAAGAATGGGGGTGGGTGGTAGGAAAGTAGGAGAAAAATGATTCAACTTCGCTCCGTTGAGTATTCACTTCTCCGGAAACACCTGTGGGGGGAGGACGGGCATTTGATCTGTTTTGTCCACGGAGGTATCCACAGTGCCTGGCACATAGCAGGTGTATTTGTGGGATGATTGAAGTGGCAACCTGACTGGGGCATGCCATTTATTTTATTCCACTTCAAGGCACACAGAAATGTGAAATGTATGGCGTAGGATGGCTCCACTCTAGCTGGGGACAAGTTCAGGAGGTAATGACAGGGTGTGTGCACACCACGCTGGTACCTGGTCATTAAAGGAGGGCCCTAAACAGCCACTGGATTATTGGAGCCAGGCAGGCTGCTGCGCAGAATTTAATTCTCAAGAACTTAAAGTGTCCTTATGCGTAAGCTCCCCAAAGCCTCCGGAGCAGGGGGCAGCTCCCTGGAGATGTCTACTCACCTACCCACCTGCCGCAACCGGGCCCTGCTTCCTCTCAGGGGGGAGGTTGCTCTGGGGCAAAAAGGGCCCAGCCTCTGGGGAAGGCTGCTGCCTTCAGTGTCTGTGGACTCCAGGTGGCTCCTCACCCCTCACTCCTAAAATGTCCTAGCATCTAAGGCATCCAACCTCTTGAGGTTTGCTGGGGATTGAGAGACTTGGAAAGAGGTTTTTGTGGTATGATTGTGGAAGATGGGTGTTTGAAAGTAAAGGAACTTTTTATGAAGTAACTAAATCTGAAAGCTTGAAGAAGATCCGTAATGAATGTATGTGCCAAATAAACATAAAATGGTCCTTTTGTGGGTCCATGCATACCCAGATTCAAGAGCACATTTTAAGACCATAGGGAGAACTAATCATACCCAAAGTAGTTGTTTGAATAAGAACATCAAGAACATTAAGTGCTGTGAGCCCGGCCTGACATTTAATACCTAAATGGATGTCAGTCTGCTATCCTTTCGAAATGCTTGGACACTGGATGGGCCCTTGCTGTGGAGTTCACGGTCTATTCATCGTGCTCTAGGAATCCCTCCCTCTTGGCCCTGCCACTGGGCTCTCCCCATGGCCTCCCGGCGTCTTCTTTAAAACAACAGGGTCGGGATTAGATTCATTATGCTCCCTAGTCCACTCTTCAGACTAAATTCAGCCAAATGGTGGATGCATTCCGTTGCTCTAAATGTTGTGGACCAGAAGTAAATCTTGCATACATTTGCAGGGATTTTTCCCTTTATAAAAACCGTAATCTCGGGGCGCCTGGGTGGCTCAGTGGGTTAAAGCCTCTGCCTTCAGCTCAGGTCATGATCCTAAGGTCCTGGGATCGGGCCCCGCATCGGGCTCTCTGCGCAGCAGGGAGTCTGCTTCTCTTCCTCTCTCTCTGCCTGCCTCTCTGCCTACCTGTGATCTCTGTCTGTCAAATAAATAAATAAAATCTTTAAAAAAAACAAACCGTAATCTCTTGTCCTCTCAAAGATAGCTAGTTTAGGAGGATTTCAACCTATTTTTTTTTTCTCTTCTGAAATCAAACCCCCAAATCAGTGTACTACTGTGAATTACTTCAGAGGTGAATGCCCTTCGATGTCAGTCAAGCCACAGTTGGATTTGATGAAGTACATATAGCTAATAAATAAAATAAAAACGGCTCTTCCTGGACCTGCTGGCTGGGCGTGTCCTTGTTATCTAGGACCCAGCAAAACAAAGCAGGGAAAGATCAGTGACTTGGAACTTTCTTTTCTGTCAGCTTGTTTTCCACACCCCACCCCTCAGCTCTACATGCAAACCTGCAATTGTTCATTATGCTTATTTTTTGGTGACCTGTTTCTGAGGTTGACCGCAGAATTTACAAAGTGTCTGTAGAACCAGCAGAAACTGCGTGTCCAGAAAGACTGGGTAGTATTTGAGGATGGCATCAGCCACCATGACCATGGCGTTTTAGGAAAAAAAGTTTCACCAGTAACGTGTACCTTTTGAATTTATATACATGAGAGAGACTTTATGTTTGTGTGTTATTAACTTTGCATTATGGGAATTTTTTTTTTAAGATTTTGTTTATTTCTTTGACAGAGATAGAGAGAGAGGGAACACAAGCAGGGGGAGTGGGAGAAGGAGAAGCAGGCTTCCCGCTGAGCAGGGAGCCTAATGCGGGGCTCAACACCATGACCCTGGGATCATGACCTGAGCTGATGGCAGGTGCTTAACAACTGAGCCACCCAGGCACCCCTGCATTATGGGAAATTTTAAATTTACTCAAACATTGCTCAGTGAACCCTCCTGTGCCTCTCACCGGGCTTCAACAACTGTTTCATCTCTGCCTCTGGCCGGCTTTGCTGTTGGCTCTGTGTGTTCTGATAGTATCAGAAGGATGAGTGTTTTGAGGGGGGGTAGGAATGAGTTCCATGATGCTCCCTAGGCCATTTGTTGCATTAACTTCCCACGTTATTTTGAAGCAAACCTCAGATATCACACCATTTCATCTGTAAATAGTTCAATATGTGTATCATTTTGAAAAGAAAATCTAAACAGAAAGAAAATATAAACAGAATAAGGAGACAGCATTGACGTGACCAGGCAGGTCTTAAGAGCCGCCCCCCCCAACCCCAACTCTTCTTATGAAAATTTTAAGTCTCACCAAATGTAGAAAGAATAGTATAATGAACCCCTATTTACCCATCATCCAGTTTCAGCAGTTAATCAACCCATGACTGCTGGTCACCCACACCCACTCCCCTACTGGATTATTATTATTTTTTAAAGATTTTATTTATTTATTTGTCAGAGGGAGAGAGAGCACAAGCAGGTAAAGAGGAAGCAGAGGCAGAGAAAGAAGCAGGCACCCCACGGAGCAGAGAGCCCGATGCGGGGCTTGATCCCAGGACCCTGAGATCATGACCTGAGCCAGAGGCAGTAGCTTAACCCACTGAGCCATCCAGGCGACCCTGGTACTAGATGATGATGATGATGATGATTTTTTGGTACTAGATTATTTTAAGGCAAATCCCTGGTATCATAATTTCAGCCCTGAAATATTTCAGTTTGGATTTCTAAAAGAAAGCAGCTGAATAGACAAAGAAAGGACTCAAGAACACATTGTGATGTACTAATATAAAGATAGCTAAATTGAGGTTTTTATGAAAAAAGCTTAAAAATTATGACTTGAGGACAGCAGGGTTTTTTTTTTTTTTTAAGATTTTATTTATTTGTCAGAGAGAGATCACAAGTAGACAGAGAGGCAGGCAGAGAGAGAGGGAGGGAAGCAGGCTCCCTGCCGAGCAGAGAGCCCGATGCGGGACTCGATCCCAGGACCCTGAGATCATGACCTGAGCTGAAGGCAGCGGCTTAACCCACTGAGCCACCCAGGCGCCCCAGACAGCAGGGTTTAAAAAAAAAAAAAAAAAAATATATATATATATATATATATATATATATATATATTTATATATATAGCAGCTTTATTGAGATATAATTCACATTCCATACAATTCACCTATTTAACACGTGCAATTCAACGATTTTTGGTGAATTCATGGAGATGGGCAAGCATCGCCATAACCAATTCTAGAAAATTGTTATCATCTCAAAAAGAAACCCTGTACCTATTAGCAGTCACCCCCACCCCTCATTTTGCCCTTGACCCCTTTAGCCCTAGGCAACTACTGATTATTTTACTTTCTGGTTCTATGGATTATTCTGGACGTTTCATATGGACAGAATCATCCAGTATGTGGTCCTTTGTGACTGGCTCCTTTCACTTAGCATAATTTGCAAGGTCCATTCAGATTATGGCACGTGCTTACGGCCCACTTTGTTCCTTCATTGCCTAATGCGATTCCACCATATGGACACGGGATGTTTTATGTCTCCCTCAGAAGAGTTGCTGGCATATGAAACTAGGTAGTTGAGTGGTAGAGCCAGCTTGTCTAAGGTTACTTTGGACCCCTGATGGAACACAGTGGAAGGATATCTTCATCTCCAAACTCTGAATGACCATGACGTGCATTCCTCTGCTCTCACGATTAAATTGGCAAATCTTTCAGAATTGACAAGTCCTATTAAGAGTCTTTTTCCATATACTTTACATTCACACTGTCAGTAGTTTGAAGGGAGTGTTTTTAAACATACTCATTGTTTTTGAGCATTCTGTGATCATTTATTTTCTTCCTGGTACTGGGTAATGACTCAATCTACTATTATTCCTGAAGGGCATGAAACTAAGAGATTACCACTTTTAAATGCATCCTGACGTTTGTCCCCAGGTGGGTGGCAGGAGAAGAATCTCCAAGACCATGTTGAGGTCGTGGTGTCCTGATTTTTGATTTGGGGACACATTTAGTTACTACCACACTACACTGGATTATTGAAAGAGTAGAGGATTGCATTGGTTTGTGTCTTTTCCTTCAAAAACCAAAATTCCTAATTCTGATGACATGTCCTTGGGAGATATTTTAGGCGAATGGTAGGGAATTGGTTATTATTAAATTTTGCTCTTTTCTGGGAGCCTTGACATCCTTAATATTATCTGCATACATCTCTGTTTGAGTCACTGACCTAAACTCATGGTCCCCGTCCCCCACCCCATTTGAGTCTGTAATTCTTTGTCAAAATTCTGGTTCCTTATAAAGAGACAGACATTGGTGAACCTTCAGATAAGACTTTTTTAAAAAAAAATTGCAGTGATGAAATATAAAAAAAGAATGAATGGTTCAAAGGAGAAACTAACTCAAAAATTCTGAAATCTTTACCAGTTGAACAACAGTAAATACATTTTTTTCTATAATGATCACCAAATACTACTTGATATTTATGGGCCATTTTAAATATAACTTTGATGATGATTTTATTGATGTTCTTTGGTCCTTTATTTTGCGTGGCAGCAGAGTGACATTGATAAATTCTTGAGTAAGTCTTTGAGCCTCTCAGCTTCATTTACCTGTCTATAAAATGGGTGCATTGATTCTTGCCTCAGAACTGATTTTGTGAGGGTGTAATTAGACAACATATAGAAAAACTTGCTGCTGGGCTCTAGTACCAGGCCTGGCATATAGCTGAACCTCTATCAGTGTTTTTTTTTTTAAATATCAAGGCAATATGTAATCCAAGTAAAGTGAAAAGGCCAATTTTCTCTGGGACATTCTAGTAACCATCATGTATACGTTAGAAATATTCAGGTGGCCACTTTCTCAGTCTTTTTAATAAATCATGTGGACAGATAGGGAAGCATGATACACACCAATACATACAATTGCACACACACATTTTTTTTAAATTGCCAGTGTAAAAGCTGTGTAAGTGTAAGTCAAGATTGATTGTGGAGACGTTTGACTATTGTGTGCTTAATTCATAATGTGGACATGGTACATTTACAGCTTGGGTCTTTTTATCTCTATGTTCAGATATAGCAACTTTTGGCAAACAGTCCAGAACATTTTTGCCCTAAGGCATGTTCATGGATAGCAAAGGAAAAATAGGGCAGTAAAATAATAAGCTTTTGTTCTTAATGATTGGATTTTTAAGTTGGGAAATTAAGGCACATTAACCACATATGGTGGGTAACAACAATTCTTGTGTAAAGTATCTTGGAATCCTTCTTTGCAATATCTTTGAAAAAAGAAAGTCCTCTGCTTTTTCCTATAAGCTATGAGGAATGGGTTACAAGTGAGTGAAACCAAAATTATAATAAATCTCATTATAATAATATAGAGATAATTCAGCGTTAGAAAATAGGTGCTTGTCTCTTCATTCAGGGCAAGTTTCATCTAGTACTGGGTGGAAGGAATGCTGATGAGGTTGCTTTTTGCTGTTGGTAAACTCTTTTAGGAAGCACAAGAGTGGAAAATATATTTAGGCTGAAATAGTCATCTTCGAGCAGGTTCACCCCCCATTTCTGATCTTCATTCATTTATTCACCGTCCATTCATTCATTTGTTGACTTTGGCCATAACTAACTGAGTGACTGGGAGCCTCGAATACTCACAGATCCAAGCCCTCATGGGATTACCAGTGAGTGTAAAACACAATCAAACAAGTAACACCTTTGTGGTGTAATGGGTACTGTGGAGGGCCAGCATTAAGGGACCTTCCTGTCCCTTCTGATGCAGCTCCAGCTATTGCTGCTACTGAGGGAGATGGAGGTATTGAATCCTCTGGCTCCTTCTCTCCTTTCTCTGACCCTTCTTGCCATTTATGAATTCCCCCTGCCCCAGATGAAATAGGAGCATCTATTTCCTAAGTCTTGAGCTCTTAAAAATTCATCCCCAGCTGTAGCTCTTCTCTTCCACATTCCAGCAGATTCTAACTGATCAGTCTCTGCCTCACCTCTCAGAGGGTCCCTTAAATGTCATAGGGTTTAATTGGGCTTGAAGAATGGGAGAAGTTGAGTAGAAGTAGGTATATGCCTTTGTTGCCAGGTTTAGGACTGAGGTGGCTGTGACTATAAGTCCCACTTGCAACTGGAATGTAATTTCTTAAATCCCTGTAAAGAAGGGTGGTTTCCAGAAATCCTTTTGGGATTTAATGTGAGCGTGTGCTGAGTCTATAAAACAATTCAAATGCAAATGTATTTATTACCTTGAAATAGTTTGCCTTACAATCCATGAACATGGTATATGTTGATTTGAGTCTTCATTTAATAATGCTTAATAAGGTTTTATTTCTCCCTACTGGGTCTTAAGTTTCTTTAAGTTCATACGTATTTTGAGATTATTGATATTTAGTATTTGTCAAATACTTCTTGTACATATTTTTAAAATTATGTTTTAAGTTTAGTTTATTGTTCATATATGCAAAACCCCCTCTCAAAAAATAATAAAGATAGCTTAGTTCCTTTATCCCAGAGACCCTTGATTTTATTTTATTATTATTTTTTAAGACTTTATTTATTTGCTAGCGAGAGAGAGAGCAAGAGAACAAGCAGGGGGAGCGTCAGGCAGAGGGAGAAGCAGGCCCCCCGCTGAGCAGGGAGCCAGATGCAGGACTCAACGCCAGGACCCTGGCATCATGACCTGAGCCGAAGGCAGCCACTTAACTGACTGAGCCACCCAGGTGTCCCAGAGACCCTTGATTTTAAATGACTATTGTATCTGTCATGATCTACTAGATAAATGAATATATATATATATATATATATATATATTTTTTTTTTTTTTTTTTTTTTTTTTTTACCGCTCTCACCTTAGCAACCCTATTACTGGGATTTTATCCAACAGAAATAAAAAGCACTTGTTTTTTAGCATTATTTGGCCATGGATGGTTACCCTAGCATTCATTGTGAGGGCAAAAACCTGGAAATAGAATGCTTATCAATGAGCATGAAAATGATTGAATGCATTGGGCAAACCGTACAAAGGAATGTCATGTAGCCATTAAACAGAAATGAATGAGAGCTATTCCAGTGGACATGAAAACATTCCCTTGAGATATTTATTGAGAAAGAAAAAGAAGAGGAGGAAAAGTATCTTCTATGATCCATTTTTTATAAAAGTTCACCTCTGTGCATGTGCCTATGTACACATACACATGTTTTTCTAGTAATAAGAATTTAAAGAAAAATCTATACATGTAAAATAGATAAACACACCAAATTGTTCATGTGGGTGAGGTGGGGATCATGTGGCTGATGGGGGAGGTGGAGAGTAGAGCTGAGATCTCTCACTACTTTTTTATGGGAATTTATGGGCCGGGCTGGGCACCTCATTTTTCAGATAATGTTGATTTAACGGGAAAAAAATGTGTTCCAAAAGCTGAACCACAGGGCTCTGCATTAAGGGAGGCAGGTGGTCTAAATGGCAAACCCTAACTGGTCATTCACATCATTTTTATACTTTAGTGAAGTGGGCGTTTGTGTTTCCCTCAAGGGCAGTCAACTGTTTCAGTTATGTTTTTACAAAAATAGTTGCATTTCCTCAGCTGAGTCCAGTAAACCGCAGGGCGGGCAGGCAGGGAGCGAGTGTGCACACACACACACACACACACACACACACACACACACACACACTCAAGTGTCCGTGCCTGCAGGGGGAGCCAGCACTGGATTGTGGGGAATCTGGAAGAATCGCTAAAGTCACAGCAGGGGAAACTTTTGAGTTAGAAGAGACCGCGAGAGGGTTTCCTCCGCTTCACCACATCTCTAACAAAATGAGAGTGAGGACCAGAAAAGTGAGCTGACTTGGCCCAGGGTGCATACTTATTCAGAAGCCAGGTGGGGAACCTGGACCCCATGGTCTCCTGGATGTCACGTTCCAGTCTGTAAAGGAGTTACGGCCACAGGCAGACCCGAGCCCTGCGTGTCTCCGGGCAGCTCTCGTTCAGCGTGCAGAAGGAGCTACTGAATATAAGAGGTTTGCGAAGATCTAGCGCCTGGTGGTCAGGCAGCTGAGAGTATGTTTAAACATCCCCAGGATGCAAGGATGGGTTGCCTGTCTGCCCATATGCGGTTTCTGGCCCTTGATATAAGGGGGTAGACGTGTCCTCTGCTGGTTTGACACTGTGGCTATGTGGACTCTCAGCCAGTAAATGCAGAAGGGAGGGCATGGTAGCAGGCCTGTTAGCTTGGAATCTAAAGCAACACTAAAATCCCTGTTGATGTGTAGCTGATAAACAATAATTGTGAACTGTACATATGAGGGATTTTGGTAAGAAGTAGCTAAAGGAAAACCCTTCTAATAGCACTGAGCAGATGCGAGCACACTGTTCCCTGAGGGAAAATGTGCTCCAGGGACAGGACCACGTCCCTGAGCTGAAGAATCACTTTGTTCTTCCCGCTGGGCTTAGTGAACTGGGTTATCCAGAGGGCCGGCAGTGATTTCCAGTTTACGTTTTGGCCAAATGTCGAGTCTTCTTTACCAAGGATTTTAGATTGTTGTTTATCAAAGTGTCATTTTGTAACGTGAGACTTTTCTCGCTGTAATCCCTCCCCTCATTGTGGAATAAAGGCTCAGGAACAGTCATCGGTTGCGTCAGGTGACTGTGCCAGGCTGGGAGGCGAGGATTGGGAGACAAGGTAGGAGTTGACAGTCGGCGGGCGAGGCAGAGATGCACCTCTCAGGTTATTAGGACAGAGAGCATTTTGGGGGGAACATTGTGTGGAGGGCTTCCCGGAGTGTGCCGGGAATGTGGGGTGGTGGGATCCATGAAGGCTTCTCAGAGGAGGTGACTGCTAGTCAGGATCTTGCAAGATGCGTGTAGATCTCAGGCAGCCATGAGGGGAGCTGGGAGAAGACACCACAGCCAAGAGAAGCATAGAGCCCTGTGGTGTCTAAAGCCTGGCCAGCCTGGTGGGGGACAGGTGTGCCTGGGAGGTAGAGGGGGCGGGGGAGGGGCAGGGGTGCATAGAAACCAGGCTTGAGAAGCGGGCAGAGGAAGATCCTGAGAGACCTTGGGTGCCACTTTAGGGAGTTCACTTGTCCCACAGAGGATGGGGACCCACCTAACGAAGGCAGGGTTGCAGCCATGCATGTGTCATACGAGGTTGGCAAGGCAACAGGTTCGGTGCTCTGGGGCAGGGAGCTTGGATCAACAAAACTGATCCCTTCACTAACTGGAAGGATAGACTATTCTCTCTGTGTGCTTTTTTTTTTTTTTTTTTTAAGATTTTATTTATTTATTTGAGAGAGAGCACGAGCAGGGGGAGGTACAGGGGGCAAGCAGACTCCCTGCTGAGCAGGGAGCCCAAAGCAGGGCTCGAGCCCAGGACCCCAAGATCATGACCCCAGCCCAAGGCAGACGCTCAACTGACTGAACCACCCAGGCGCCCTGTCTTTGCATGTTCTTAATTGACCTTGAGAAAAACCATGCACAGTCAATAAAAAAGCTCTGGGGGCCTTGGAGGGAAGGAGAGTCCAAAGTGGTCTATCATGGCTCATGTAAGCAGTAGGAACATTAAATGTTAGAATTAGAAGGCTTTGAAATTTCAGCGTTTTTTGAAAAACAAAAAACAAAACAAAACTTTAGAGACTAGGATTAGTTTATTGGAATTGGTCCCTTTTCTAGATTTATGATACTGTTTATCCTTCTAGGTGATACTCTCTGGAATCATAGGATTAACAACTTGGAAACGGCCTATGATACTTCTGGTATGTACTGATCTCATAAATTGTTACCCTTTGTAAAATGTGCTATGTGAGAAGTCTGTTGGAATCAACCACTGAAGAAATACCGAAGCTTTCTTGTTCATTGAAAAAAGAAGCTCACAAGGGATACCGTTAGAAGTCAGACCTTCTCGTAACCGTAAAGTGAGATGATAGTGCTGTCAGTTTTCTGATTCTTCCTAAGCTTCTTATGTACCCAGTGTGTTTCTAGTTCCAGGCTTAGATCTCTTGTAAAGATATAATTTTAAAAATTGGTTTGCTATGGACATTTTTTAAAAAAGATTTATTTATTTGACAGAGAGAGAGATCACAAGTAGGCAGAGAGGCAGGCAGAGAGAGGGGGTGGGAAGCAGGCTCCCCACTGAGCAGAGAGCCCAATGCGGGGTTCGATCCTAGGACCCTGGGATCATGACCTGAGCCGAAGGCAGAGGCTTTAACCCACTGAGCCACCCAGGTGCCCCTGCTATGGACATTTTTAAACATTCACTAAAGCAGAGGGAATAATTAAGTGAACTTCCTACACTGATCACCGGCTTCAGCAACTCCTGACTCAGCCAGCCTTGTTCAGCTGGACCCCTGCCCATTCCTGTGCTCCCATGTTCTTTTTCCCTGAATAGTCTTTTGAAGTAAATCTCAGTTATTAAATCATGAATACATAATTTTTTATTGTCATCATGCTTTGGTTGGACAACCTCAGAGTTTCATGACTTAGACTCTCTTTATCACAGATCTACCATATTTTCATGTTAATAAAGACCTGTATTGGTAACTTTATCCTTTTTTAAGTCATTGATTTTTTTTTTGATATTGATATATTTTTAACATACTATAAAGTTAACCCATTTTAAAGTTCACAATTCAGTGGCATTTAGTACATTCCCAATATTCATTTTGTTTGTTTGTTTGTTTTTGTTTTTGTTTGTTATGTCCTTTGGATTTAGGGAATGCTATAAAAAACAGACAATTGCCAATGGAATTGCCAACTTTAAAAAATGAAGTAGGTCTGACAATTGCAATTTGAAATACATATAATGAATTCTATATGACATCTATATAACATATATATAGTATCTCTTTTGATTTTTCTCCCATCCATTTTGAATAGGGTTAAATAATTTTCTAGAACCATTTTGTGTATATGCTTAACAAAGTTCATCTTAAACAGACCACTGTTTGCTGGATGGTGAGTAATAAATACAAAACTAGCTAAATTCTTAAAAGCAGGGAGAAGTCCACGGTAGAATACAGTTGGAGTAATGCATCCTGGTACTGTGGTGATGGTCTTGAAAAACTAAAGTGTTTTCAGGCCCACAAGACAATTTAGGTAACATTTTAGAAGTCCATCATTTAATATTTCTGGCAGGAGTAAATTACTGGTGCAGCATTTTAATCTATGAGATGGCAGGGTAGGAGAAAATGAGGCTCTGGATGAGTTTTATGGCATGTGTTATGAGTGGCTGAGGTCTCTTTTGCAACAACTCTCTAGAAAAATGTTGGATTGGGTCCAGTGTTTATACTAATATTTGGCTATAGGAGTCATTTTTGTCCTGATTTTTCCAGTGGGTCAATATTAAAATGCTCAGTAATACAAACCTCAAGTATTTAAATTAAAATCAGAAAATCCCTAATGTTCTTTGTCCTTTTAAGATTCCCAGTGCTGAGAAGAATCAAAGCGTGTGTTCTGGGTGGGTATTTAGAAGGTGGACCTTTTAAGACATTTGTCTCTCTAACGTTTTCTTTTGGAAAGATACCTCACAGATTCGTTAGGTGAGTTCAAACAGCTATAAATGAAAATGACCTTAGTAGAGATGTATCTTTATTATTATGCCCTTGGATTTATTTCTCAGCTTTGTTGATAAGCATAGGTACAACTCTATCAAAGCTACAGCCAGTTTGTACGTACCACGTTGTACACTTTTTCTGTTTAAACATTACATTCATCACGTCCATATCAGTAAATATTATGTTTCCTTGTATAAGGAGTCCACACGCCTGCCTGAAAGGCATTCTGCCCTATTTCTATGTTAGCGTCAGTTATAAACTGTCGGACACATGGGCTTCTGTATTTCGACTGTTATGAATTACGTATTTAGAAGTATTTAGAATCAAGAAGCATATAGAATCAAGTAGAGATTGTTTTGAAATGCCAATTAACATCAATTTATAAAGAAGATAAATTAGTTGATAAGAATTGTACAACGACAAAGAGTTCTGGGTATAGTAACAGATCATTCGAGTCTTGGTCAACATCCAAAGACAGTGGCCCATCGTCCCTGCTTCTCAACACGTCCCAGCACTGACTTTTGGCTTCACAAATTTGGCTTGTAATTAGCCTATGTGTTGTTCATTTTCTACTTGCTGTCTGTATCCCCACTGTGGATAGTTGTATGAAGACACAGGTCTTATCCGTCTCATTCACCCAGTGTCCGCAGAAACAGTGTGCCCGATACACATCTGTTGTTGACTGTGAAGCGAATTTGGCAGCCAATAAGAAATGTAGGTCCTAGGTCCTCGGCGTTTCTTTTTTACTTCTGTCTTAAATCTCTCTCACTAGTTTCTGTCCTCTACAACATTGTAGTCTTCCCCTTTTTACTTCGGGGTGGTTAGGGAGTGTAAGGGTGGGGGAGGTTGGGAGGGGGCAGGTGGTCTTTTCAGGGCCCTCTGAGAGGCACGCTGTCCTCGTTTTGCGTTGTTGGGGGCACACTTCATCTAGAACACTTGAATACTTCCTTTTGAGGACTATTTATATTGGTGCTGCTTCTTTTGTGATTGTTTCAGTGATTACATTTGGTTTTTTACTGGTGTGAACAAAGAAGGCTCAGCCTGACCCAATTCCTTCAAATTCAAGTTTTTGTGGAAACTCGGAGTTGGAAGTGTTCATTTACTGGATCCTCTTTGTTATACCGATTAAATACTCATGTGTCCAGGACAAAAATAATAATCTTGGAACATCGTTTGTAAACATTTACAGCTATTTTTGACCATGACTTGGATCAGGCTAGTGTGTGTGTGTGTGTGTGTGTGTGTGTGTGTGTGTGTGTACTTGTGTGTGCGTGTGCCCACATGCATCATTTCAGGCTATGTGTTTTCCATCTAGAACAAACATTTCCCATTTTTTGAAAAAGATTTTATTTATTTATTTGACAGAGTTCACAAGTAGGCAGAGAAGCAGGCAGAAAGAGACAGGGAAGCAGGCTCCCTGCTGAGCAGAGAGCCTGGTGTGAGGCCTGATGACCTGAGCCAAAGGCAGAGGGTTAACCCACTGAGCTACCAAGACACCCCCATTTTCATCTTTAAAGAATGTTCTTATTTCTTCGAGTTACCTCCTTTTTCATTCTAATAAAATGGTTTATAAATTTCTAGATATTATAGACTCTGTGCTGGGAGTGACTTCAAAGAATGTCTTGTCTTGTCTCGTCCCCTCAGTTCAAACATGGAATTGTCTTAGTAAGATGTTTTTCTCTGGTGGTCCATTGCGTAAGAATTCCCACGGTGAAAGTTTAGTCAGACTTTCTGCCTATAATTTTGGTTGCTTATGAAGTGGTCATTTGAGCTGTTTTTCTTGTCAGTGTAGAAGAGATGAGGGGAATATAACCTGAAGGTTGGTTAAGATTGCTTTATTCTTTAGCATCAAGAATGAAGGTACTTCCTTGGTGATGTTCCTGGGTCACATATGTGGTTTGTTCTCAACTGTGGGCCATGTGGGTCTGCACCCCAGACTGAGAATAGGAGAGGTAAATGGACTGGATATAAGAAAAGGATCCATCAGTTTCTCTTCTAACGTTAAGATTATGGAATTTAGGGGGCGCCTGGGTGGCTCAGTGGGTTAAAGCCTCTGCCTTCGGCTCGGGTCATGATCTCAGGGTCCTGGGATCGAGCCCCGCATTGGGCTCTCTGCTCAGCAGGGAGCCTGCTTCCCTTCCTCTCTCTCTGCCTGCCTTTCTGCCTACTTGTGATCTCTGTCTGTCAAATAAATAAAATCTTTAAAAAAAAGAAAAAAAAATATGGAATTTAGCGTAAAACTTCATTACCCGAAAAGAGACTAAAAAATGGTTTCGGTAAGATATACAGACATCCTATCCTCTCACCTAACTGTCCAAACAGGCTAGGCTGGCAAAGATGATTCTGCTCTACGAAGTCATTTGGGGAACTGGGTCTTTCCATCTTACTGTGCCTTGAAGGGAGACTCATGGATCACCCAGACACTGTCAAGAGATCGGGGAATTACCCCTATTTGATAGTCAGAATTACTTGTAGGTCGGTTAGCTGCGAGAAAGATGGTGGCCCTTTCATTTCTGATGGCATGAAGACCAGGAGGGGTCAGAAGACCTGTGGGCAGTTTAAGGATCTCTACATTTATAAGATGAGCTCTGAAGCTCTGGCTTTGTGCATTCTGGTTCTTCTAAGTATACTTCCTGGTTGTCAAAAGTTTGGAATGAGCCTTGGTTTGAGAGTTCAAGAAATCTGCATTTTAATGCTGACACGTAACCCCTAGTTATCGATGACCTTGGGGAAGTCTCTTGGGCTCTGCATCCACAAAATGATGAACTTACATCAGAGCAGTCTTCTAAGAGTCCTTTCACTCTCATTGTGTAGGTTTCTAGAAACCTCGTTAGTTACCCGGAGGGCATTTTAACTTTAAATGGACATTTTTAACATAAGCTCCCTGTGTATAAATACTATCATTATTTCACTCTTGGTTTTTTAGATTTTTTTTTTTTTTTACTTATTTGTCAGAGAGAGAGAGGGAGAGAGAGCGAGCGAGCACAGGCAGACAGAGTGGCAGGCAGAGGCAGAGGGAGAAGCAGGCTCCCTGCCAAGCAAGGAGCCCGATGTGGGACCCGATCCCAGGACGCTGGGAGCATGACTTGAGCCGAAGGCAGCCGCTTAACCAACTGAGCCACCCAGGTGTCCCTCACTCTTGGTTTTTTAAGGTATAAAAATAGATGGCTGTTCTTCGTCTTCAGAATAGTTAATAACACTCTGTTGCATGCATATAATGTTTGAGAGTTTATATCGTTAGTCATGTGGCTTATATAGCAGGCATTTTTCCTATTTTATAGCTAAGGGACCAGTGGCTCAGGAGTGAACCAGCCTGTCTGGTTGACACACACATGAACTATTATTAGAAAGAACTGGGGATGTTGACTCCCAGTCCAGTGCTCCTTTCCTGGTACCATTCCTCCACCTCCATTAGCAAATTGCTAGGTACTTCTCTGTGCCCAACAATGTGTGAATGTGTGTATGTATGTGTGTAATTTAAATTAATTATTTTTGTATTTGTGACTGCCTAATTCTTTTTCAGGTTCTAAAGGGGTCAGTGTATCCTTCATAGAAAAGGGCAAGTGGCAGAATTGAACAAGGCAACAGGAGGGCCCACTTTGAGTCTTAATCCTGTCACTTTCCATCATTGAGTGGCCAAGGAAATGATGAGATCAGTTTCCTCATTTGTACAAGGGGCTGTAGCCATCTCTCAGGATTGTAGATCGGGATGCATGTTGAAACTGTAAAATGGGGGCTTCTGAGTGGCTCATTCGGTTAAGCATCTGCCTCCGGCTCAGGTCATGATCTTGGGGTCTTGGGATCAAGTCCTGCATCAGGCTCCATGCTTAGTGGGGAGTCTGCTTCTCCATCTCCCTCTGCCTGCTGCTCCCCTTGCTTGTGCTCTCTCTCTCGCTTTCAAATAAATAAGTAAAATATTAACAAAACCTGTAAACTGTAAAATGGGATCTAAGGTTAAGTGAGCACGTTATGAATCATTTTCATCATCCTTAGAGAAGATCTTCAAGAGGAGATTTGGTCTCTCATTTTGGTGTCATTAGATAACCCATAGCAGCAAAATATGCACATAGGCATCGTTAAAGCAGCCTGGGCTGGGCTTTTCTGGGACCACAGTGAGCCTGGTCTACTGGCAACAGAAGCTTCATTTCTCTCCTCCGATCACCTGCTCCCCAAATCCGTGCATTGGGTAAGAAGCTGGCATCCTCAGGGGCTGGGAGGACTTTGGGGTGGCCCATCTCTGGGCAGAATCAAAGCCTGAGCAATTCCTTGCTTTGCAGACGGGCTTCAGCCAAGCGGGTGTGCTCTCATTAGTAGCTCGTTTGTCAGCGACAGGTACTTGCCCAGGCTTCGAGGTACCCTTCCTGCCAAGTCCATTATTTCAACGAAAGTGAGCCTCAGGCCCAATTCTGCTACACATGCACACACTTATTAGCCAACAGACAAAACAATCGTTCATGTGCTCTGTTCTCCAAGCTTAAAGGGTAGAGGACTAAGGTTTTTACTGAGCGCACAGAACCGTGTGAACAATTTTTTTACCACTAGTTCTTGTTGTTCCCATTTGTCTTGAAAACCATTGCTGATGCCCTGAAATTCTGCTGATGAAGCAAAGCTCAGTTTATTGGATCTGTCACAGTCGGGGAGAACACCTTCTTGCCGGGAGTTCTCAGAAGGGGTGAATCCGAGAGCCTGTTTGCTCTTTTTGCCTATTTATAGGGTTGAAGGATCCCGGTTGGCGGTTTGTAAGGTGAGCTTTGCAAGATAAGAAATTGATAGGATTTGGGCAAAAAACTTATAACCTAATAGCTTTGGATTGATTGGTGGTTGACTAGAAGGGAGGGCCTGGAAGCAAGATCTGATGAGTAAGCTGTTAGTTTGGATAAACGATTTTAATTGGTTCGCAGTCTTACAGTTGAGGAACAAATATTTCCTGGGGCAAGGAGCTGCGTTATCTTTGCTTGTTCTCAGTATTGTTTAATATAGGGTCAGAAAAGTATGGCCAGCTGTAGAATTGGTCAAAGTTGGGACAGGAAATTATGTTGGTTTTCGTTCTTACCACACATGTCCAGGAGTACCCCTTTTTAACATCCGTTGTGCAAATTAGACAAGCTAAGCGATTCGTCGATGGGACAACTCATTTCCACAGTCATTCTGCTAATTTAACAAAGTTGCTTGGTTGTTGCTGAGAGATGAAAGCAAAGGAAGCTTCTGGAGTATGTCCTTGCTCAGACATGCTGGTTGATTATCCTGGAATTTGAATTCCTGACTGTCCTTGGGATGAGGGTGTCACATGGACCAACTGATACGTTCATGGTATCACATTGTCTGTGCTGAAGCGCGTCACGGGGCCCACTGTGGTGGTGGTGAGTGAGCCCTGCCTCTGGGCTGTCTGGGCCCCACAGCTTGGAGGGATCCATTTCTGACATGTTTATGAGAGAACTACAGGAACCACGAGCAATCTGGGGCAAGAAAATCGAGCATCTTGAAATTGATACCATGTCTTGTGGAAAGTTATAATGTATATGGTGCCATTTGTGTGTGTGTGTGTGTGTGTGTGTGTGTGTGTGTATGTATGTGTTTAAACCTGGGGGATCTATAAATGTGTTTATAGTCACTTGGAAAATTTCTGAACGGATATATGGGAAGGTTTATAGTAGGCACTTCTGTGGCGTGTGTTGTGTGAGTGGGAAGGGGAAGGAGGGAGACTTGGACTTCCCACTTTCTACCTGGAGAGGACATGCATTGTGTTGTGGGACCTAGAAACTTTTTTGATTTCCTTGTTTTGTTTGGGTTTGGTGGCCGGCCTCTTTGTATCAGAAGGTTGGGGCTTCCTTTATTTGCCTTCATGGGAATCTCGGTGGGAGGCCGGGCCCTTCCAGCGATGGAAGCTTCTGAGGCCAGATGCTAACACGTCTGGATGCCAGCAGCCAGGACATGCGCCGGCTGACCTCCACGCACGGATGCTCCTGCCCAGGACTCTGAAGCTGGAGTCATTGATGCAGAGTAGGCCGGGCTGCTTGGACCTCCTTAGGTCCAAGGCTGGCAACCAAGGACTTGGTTTTCCTGGGCCATGACCTTGGTAGAGGTGCGAGCACCCAGCTTCCCTTGGCTCCTCCCCAGGTTTCTGAGCCTTGTTCCTGGGGCTTCTGTGAGCTACCTGATAGCCCTGTGAGAAATTCCTTTTCTGTTCGAGCAGCCCAGGTTGGTTTCTGTTGTTCGTAATGTAATCAAGAACTCTGCTGTAGGACTGTGACTTTCGTAATAAGTGAAAGGGATTCATTTTAAATATTCGGTCACTTATGGTAACTCCGGGGAAAAATGAGCAGTCCTGTGGGTGCTCAAATTCGATTAATTAATGGCAAGTGCTTGGTGTTGGGTGTCAGGGTTGGGGTGGTGGCCGAACTAGGTCTTACTAGATGTAATTTCTTAATGAGGATACCAAAGGGTGGCCTTAAGGAATTCTTTAAAGAAGGAAATAGAATAATGTATAAATCTTTGTCTTTTAGCAGGCATCCTGCAAGTTGATGGAGACAAGGAAGTAGAGATTTGAGTCAGATCTGGATCTGATCTGGCTCCCCTAAGTGCATAATTTAGGGCATAATAAGTAAACTGTGTTATTAAAAACATATACGTATATATATGTATATATATGTTATTAATATATATGTGTTTTTAATATATATAAACTTATATAAAATAAGAAACTGTCTCCTATTTATTTTATGCCTATATCCACAAAATATATTTATAAAAATGTATATGCATATTGTATATTTCAAACATGTATATATAGTACATATATGTGCACACTGTACATATCAAACACATGTATGGCATATATGCTATGTATATTTATCAAACCTGTGTATGTTATATATATCCATACATTGTGTGTACATATGTGCCGTATGTATGACATACACATGCACTGCATGTATCTAGCTATCTTTCTATATTTCAAACACACCACTGTGACATGGTGACATTTGATAATTTGCTAAATGCCTTTTAAGAGGAAGAAAATCTTTTTTATTTAAGGCACTCATCAGCAGCCTTATTCTGGTTAAAAATAGTCATCAGACCTCTGTACATTTCTCCAAGCACCCCAGACCTGAGTACACTCCCCGAATTAGCCATTTTAACCCACTGAGCCACCCAGGCACCCCTCAAATTAGCCATTTTAAACTCTGATTTTAGTGCCCTGATGGTTTTCTCCATTCTAAAGATGAGGGATTTTCTTTTCTCCCATTTATCCTTTCTTGTTTTGGGGGTTTTTTTGGGGGGAAATTATTTTTATTTCTCCTCTCAATAACTTTATAATTTTAAATAATTTTTATAAACTTCTGTTTCTCAATTCATCAACTTGAGGTAGTATCTTTTGACTCCTTTTTATAAGATGAAGGAATTAGCCCTCAAATCTACTTTTTTCCTCCTTCTGCCGCCTTCTGATAGTAAAACCATTACTTTTAGATGCTCCGTGTTTTAACATTTACACCCTGCTCTTAAACTTTATTATACCATTCAGATTTTGATCTTAAATCGTGTCTAAAAGAGCAAAACCCAACAATGGGCATTGCAGTATTTTCACTATGTGAACGTGATTGTAATAGGATGTGAGAATTGGAGTCTTTATTTAAAATTTTTTAAAATTATTTTTAAAGATTTTATTTATTTGAGAGAGGGGGGAAGGGGTAGAGGGAAAAGGAGAGGGACAAGCAGATGCCCCACTGAGTGAGGAGCTCAACTCTGGGCTCAATCCTGGGGCTGGGTCCCAGGATGCTGAGATCGTGATCTGAGCCAAAGACAGACACTTAACTCACTGAGCCACCCAGGCACCCTCGGATTCTTTATTTTCAGATTCACCTGGGGCTGCATTTCATAGAGGAGATGCCAGCAGCTTCCACATTCCAGTGCTAGACTGTTGAAGCAGGACTTGTAAAACTTCTGGGTAAAAACCAGTTTTGCAACCCTTAGCTGATCTCCAGCCCCAGCCTATAAAAAGATTAGGGATTACAGAGACAGATGGTTTGGAGAAAGTTACTGAATTGCTGTGGCATTTTGAGTCCACCTCCTCATGGGGGAGGAATGAGTGCTTTAAGATAAGCCCATGGAGAACCTGATACCGGTCCCTTGGTTGACTAGACTGGTATCAGGCGCTTGCCTGGGGAATTTTAAAGGGCTGGTTGGAGTGCCTTGTGGCCTCACTGTTGGGAAATCATTGTACTTTCCTGGACCAAGACCAAACTGGGAGAGGCTGGGCCTGCACTGTCTGATGCTTGAGAGAAGGAGATAGTAGGCTCCACAGTCCTGTCGCAGAGGAACCAAGAACAGCGTTCAGGAGCAAGTGCTCTGTAAACAAAGCAGATGGGAGGAGTCCCGTGAACTGCCCTTACCTTCTTTACCAGTGTGGTCCGGTCTCCCCCTTACTCCCTCCTCTCCAAGGGGACAGAGCTGTGGCTGGCAGGCTTTAGGAGAAGTGGACCCAAAAAGAGGGAAACAGAAGATGGCAGTCAGTCCCTTGCCTTTCCCCTGCAGGCTGGCTCCTTCCCTACAGTGACCTGTCAGATAAGAGGGAGAAAAGCTGGGGCGCCTGGGTGACTCAGATGGTTAATTGTCCGCCTTCCACTCGGATAATGGTCCTGGGATCCTGGGATTGAGTCCCACACCCGGCTCCCTGCTCCTCGGGGAGCCTCCTTCTCCCTCCCCCTCTGCCTCTCTCTTTGTCTCTGTCTCTTAGGAATAAATAAACAAAATCTTTAAAAAAAAAAAGAAAGAGAGAGAAAAGCTAAAACTGAAGTTCAAGTTTTGTCTGGGACCCAGGTCTGGACACGTTAATTATGGAAATGAGAATTTTTGTAACTTAAAGTGACTGGAGGATTTTTTTGCACCTGACATTGACCAGAGAGGTCACAGGTGCAGTCCCAGATATCATCTAAGGCGTCAGGACACAGTAGCCCTGCAGCGTGGGCTTGAACAACACGGAGGGAGAGAACAAAGTGGTTTTTTGTTGGCTCCCGTGAGCCCTGCTTACTCAAGGGATCAACAACATTATTTTTGGTAGCAGCACCGTGAGTGATTAAGTCTAGAGAAAAGGAAATGTAACCCTGTGGTCCCTCAAAGGGGGTTAGTTTTGAGCAACCACATCAAATCTGTTGTTTTTTCTTCTTCTCTGTCATTTATTTGCTGGGTTCCGTCTCACATTTCACTTGACTTCAGTTTTGGACCATGACTTTGACAAATATGTTTATGTTATTTCTGGAGTTTTTTTTTTTTTTTAAATATGCATCTGAGTCTCCTTTTCTGGAGTTTCTAAATGCCTCTTTTCTTTTTCTCCTGACAAAGAAAGCCTCTAATCTCAGAGATGATCTGACCGCTGTGCCACTGCCGTCCTTATCGTCATCATCATCATCTTCGACAGTTTTATGGAACTATATTTGACACATTATAAATTCACCCATGTAAAATGTACAATTCAGTAGTTGTTATATGTTCACAGACAGGCACAAACATCTCCACCATCAGTCATACGACATTTTTATCAACCCCCCAAAACACCCAGTACCCATTAGAAGTCCCTCCCATGGGGTGTCTGGGTGGCTCAGTGGGTTAAGCCTCTGCCTTCGGCTCAGGTCATGATCTCAGGATCCTGGGATCGAGCCCTGCATCAGGCTCTCTGTTCAGTGGGGAGCCTGCTTCCCCTTCTCTCTCTGCCTGCCTCTTTGTCTACTTGTCATCTCTTTCTATCTCTGTCAAATAAATAAAATCTTTAAAAAAAATTAAAAAAGAAAAGGAGTCCCTCCCATATTGGGGTCATCTGGGTGGCTCAGTCGGTTAAGCGTCCGACTTGTTTCTTTTGTCTTTTCTTTTCCCTTTCTTTCTTTTCATTTCCTCTCCTCTCCTTTCCTTTCTTTTCTTTGTTTTAAGATTTTATTTGAGACAGAGAGAGAGCACATGCGTGAGAGAGCACGAGTTGGGTGAAGGGCAGAGGGAGAAGCGGACTCCCTGCCAAGCACGGAGCTGGATGCTGAGATGAGGACCTGAGCTGAAGGCAGACGCTTAACCAACCAAGCCACCCAGGCGCCCCAGGCATTGGACACTTGATTTCAGCTCAGGTCGTGATCTCCGGGTCATGAAGTCAAGCCCTGTGTCAGGCTCCTTGCTAAGCGTGGAGTCTGCCTGAGACTCTTGCCCTCCGTCTGCTCCTCCCCATCCAGCTCGCTCATGAGCAAGAGCACGCACTCACTCTGTCTCTCAAAATAAATCAATCCTAAAAAAAAGTCCTTTCCGTTTCCTTGCAATTCCCCAGCCCTAGAAAACCACTAATGAACCGTCTGTCTCCATAAATTTGCCTCTTCTGGGCACTTCAGATAAATGGGATCCTATAATATGGGATCCTATAATATGGGATCCTTTGTAACTGGGTTCTTTCGCTCAGCATATTTTTTAGCACAGTATTTCTAAGGGTCCCTCATATGATAGCATGTATTAGTGCCTTTTCCCCTTTTTATTGTTGGATACTATTCCACTGATGGAGGTATTACATTTTTTAAAAAAAGGTTTTGTTTATTTATGGCAGAGAGGGATAGCGAGAGAGGGAACACGAGCACAGGGGATCTGGAGAGGGAGAAGCAGGCTCTCTGCTGAGCAGGAAGCCTGATGTGGGGCTCGATCCCAGGATGCCGGCATCATGACCTGAGCCAAAGGCAGACGCTCAACGACTGAGCTACCCAGGTGCCTCTGGATGTATTACATTTTATTTATCTATTCATCAGCTGATGATCATGGCCACTTTCTGGGTATCATGAATAACTCTGCTGCAAACATGAACATGCAAGATTTTTTGGACAAGTTTTCGTTTCTCTTGCCTATGCACATAGGATAGAATGGCTGAGTCATATGGTAACTCTATGTTGAACACTTTGAGGAACGGTTTCCCTAAGCAGCTGTGTCATTTTACATTCCCATCAGGGGTGGGTGCAGGTTCCAGTTCCTCTGTGTCGACACTTATTATTGTCTTTTTTTATTTTAACAAGATTTTATTTATTTGTTTGAGAGGGACACAGTGAGAGAGGGAACACAAGCAGAGGGAGTGGGAGAGGGAGAAGCAGGCTTCCCACTGAGCAGGGAGCCCGATGTGGGGCTCAATCCCAGGACCCTGGAATCATGACCTGAGCCAAAGGCAGACACTTAAAAGCTGAGCCACCCAGGCACCCCTATTGTCTGTCTTGTGGATGAGAGCCAACGTTACAGCTGTGACGTGGTCTCTCAATGTGTTTTTGATTTGATGTTGACCCTCTTTTCATGTGCGCATTGGTCATTTGCTTGTCTGCTTTGGAGGAATGACTATTTAGATTCCTTGCCCATTTTTCCACTGGGTTGTTTTTTTTTATTACAAGTCTCTTACCAATTAGCAATTTGCTTTTTTGATGGTGTCCTTTGAGGCACAAATTTTTATATCATGATGATGTCCAGTTTATCTATTTTTTTCTTGTGTTGCTAAGCATTCGTATTTAAGAAGCCTCGATCTAATAAGTTTGTAAAGACTTGCTTCTATATTTTCTTGGAAGAGTTTTATTGTTTTAGTTTATGCTTGGGTCTGTGGTCCATTTCGAATCAATTTTTGCATATGGTATGAGGCAGTGGTCTGCGGTCTTTCTTTTGAATGTGGGTCTCCAGTTGTGCCAACATCATTTATTATAAAGACTGTACTTTCCTCATTAAATTGTCTTGGAATACTTGTTGAAAATCAGTTGAGTCTAAGTGGGAGGTTTCTTCGTCTGACTTCTAATCGCACTCTCTGCTAGCTGTTCCACTTTTCCCTTTGCACATTTCTGGGACTCCTGACTTCCTGTTCTAGTTTGGACTTTTTTCTGGTTTTCTAGGCCTGCTGCACAGATGTCATCTGAATATTTCTTTTCTTTGTATTCTTGGGTTACAACTCTTGCTTCTTAGATCTCGTGCCTCATGTATTCTTTTTCCTTGAATCCCTTTTTCATTTTGCTGGAGAACATGATCAAATAAAAAATTTCAGAAATGATGTGAAGGAAGAGGAGAGCTCTCTCAGGGTTTAAATGTCTTGATGTGTCTTTGTTTTGCCCTCCTGCTTACCCTCCCACTTTAAGGGTGGTTTACCTGGATAGAGAATTCTAGGTCCAAAAAAAAAAAAGTTTTCTATCCAGAATTTGAAGGCATTGCTTGATAATTTCTGTCACCGATGAGAAGCTTGATGCTGACTGATTCTTGGTCCTTAGTTTTTTGCCTCTTTTTTTTTTTATCTGGAAGCTTTCAGGATTTTTTTTTTTTTTTACTTTGGTATTGATAAAGCTTCATTTTCAAGAAGAAAACATCATGACTTCTGGGAAAACACAAAGTGAACATGCGTCATTAATGAGGGAAAACTGTTTCAAAGAACATTTGAGAAGTTAAGTATTTGTAGGCCATGTTAAGAGGGGGCTGCTGAGGTGGATACAAAACGAGTGGGTGTCCAGTAGGTCCCCCTACATGGTACCTTTAAAGGTTTTCTGTTCCATTGGATAGAACTTATTTTCATCTCTCCTGAAAAAAAATCTACAACTTAAACTGTGCCTCTACAGAGTTGTAAAATAGCCAATTACATAAGTAGATAAGTAAATGGAATACCCAATAATCTCTTTTGTTTTTTCCAAGTTTCAGGTAATTTTTCTGACAATGTTCTGAAATTACATGAGGATGTGTCTAGTCGTGGGTTTTCTTTTGCTTCATCCTTTTTGAGTACTTTTACTCTGTGAGGCATTGAGGTCTTTTCGTTAGAAGACACGTGTCTTTCTTCAACACTGAGCACTTTTATTTATTGTTTCTTTCATTATTTCCTTCCCTCCATTAGCTCTTTCTCCCTGGATCATTTAGTAGATGTTGAGCCTCTTGAATTTTTGCCTTTTTGTTTCTTCATTTTTCAAAGTCTTCGATTTATGATACTTTAATCCTATATACTTTGTGAGGTGTTCCCTAAAAATAAGACATCCTTCTACCTCACAATAATAACATTATCACAACTAAGAAAGTGATTGGTAATTTCCTTTTATCCAAGTTATTGGTGATTTCCTGATGCCATGTAATATTCAGCCCCTTTTAACATTTCCCCAGTCACTCCAAAATGTTATGTAACTTTTTCTTAATCAAACTATACACTCACACATACAGAAATATTCATGGATCATACTTCAGTTAAAAGCTTTTGATTAAGAAAAAGTTATATAACATTTTTTTAATCCAAGACCCTATCAAGGTCCAGTCATTCCATTAGATTATTCTGTCTCTTTAGTCTTCTCTGTTCCAGAAGACTCTTCCTGTCACTTTCCCCCCTTTTTTCCCAGGGGTTGACTTTGTGAAGATAAGAGTCCACTGGTTTATTTCTTCCTTTCTTCCTCCCTTTCCTTTATCTTCTCCCCCTCCCCATTTCCTTTTATCCCACTCCTCCACCTTCTCTTCATTCTAATTTTAATATGGAAAATTTCAAATATGCCCTTATCTGAAAGAAATAAACAGCTCCAGGTTCTCTCATACTCATGTTCCAGTTATCATAATCACCGATTCATGTTTAGACTTATCTCATCTACAGCCCTGACTTTTCTCTTTCTCTTGCAATGAGATTGTGTTGAAATAAATAACAGCCTTGACAACATTTCATTCTCAAGTATTTTAGTGTATGTTTATAAATGGCATGGCTGGTAGTTCAGCAAGAGCTGTTGGCTAGAGCATGGATGTGTGGCTTCCCCACATAACAGCTGCCTAGCACAGTGGCTGGATTCTGCAAGGGAGGGTCTCAGAAGGGTGTTCCAATGGCCTGGGGTGGGGGTAGGAGGTAGGGGGGCGGAGGGTGGAGTAGGGAGAGTACCTTAGGCTTCCTAGGATCCAGACTTGATGTCTGTTGCATTCTATTGGTCAAAAAAGTTCCTAAGACCAGCCTAGAATCAAGGGGATGGGGATGGAAATTGGGAATTAGACTCCACCTCTTTTCCTCTTTTTCTTTTTTCTTTTGCAATTCTTACAAATTGGGGTAAAATGTACATATTTTAAGATATATCATTTTGACTCTCTTAAGTGTACAGTGTTCAGTGACACTGAGTACATTCACAATGCTGGGCAACCATCCCTCCTACCCATTCCCAGAACTTCTTCATCATCTCAAACAGAAACTCTCTACCCATTCAACCGTAACTCCTCATTCCCCCCTGGCAATTACTGTTCTACTTTCTCTCTCTATGAATTTGACTACAGTAGGTGTCTCTTATAAGTGGAATCATGCACTATATCCTTTTGTCTGTGGCTTACTTCACTTAGCAGAGTGCTTCACGGTTCATTCATGTCATAGTCCGGGTCCGTACTTCTTTCCTCCTGTGGACTGGCTCACATTCCCTAGTGTGCATTGTCCTCCATTGCCTGATGTGAGGAACAGCCTGTGGGGACAGAGGGAGGACTCGCTGGCAGCCATCCGTGGAGACTGTTGACTCTGCATAACTTCTCCAGAGCTGACAATGGAGAAGCCACTAGAAGCAGGGAAAGAACCAACATTAGAGAAGCACAAAGGAAAATAGAAAAGAATAATGAAATAAGAAAAGTGGTGTCTCAAGAATCACAGATCTGCAAACTTTCTGTGGTTTAAACCTTTCTGTGGCCGGGGCACGTGGATGGCTCAGTCAGTTGAGTGTCTGGCTTGGGCTCAAGTCATGATCCTGGGGTCCTGGGATCAAGCCCCACATCGGGCTCCCTGTTCAGCCGGGAGTCTGCTTTTCCCTCTCCCTCTGCTTACCACTCCCCTAGTTTGTGCTTTCTCTTTCTCTGTCAAATAAACAAATAAATAAGTAATATATTTTTTGAAAACTCCTTTCTGTGGCTGTTGGTATCTTCAAATCCCAATTCCCTCCTGCCACCTTATTCCCAAGGGCCATAGCAAACCATGTTCCTGCTCCTTCCATCTTGTTTGAATAGCCAGTCTCACATGTCACATCATCCTCTTGATTATTTCTCTTGAGACTGTCATTAGGGTGTCTTCTTCCTGGTCCTTACCACATTCTCAATTAGTACATGTGCATTTAGGGCGGTAGAGCTGTCTAATGTCTACATTGCATCGGGGAATCATGGAGCCAGATGCACTGAGGGTACTCTCTCCTCGGCTAAGCCTGATCGCTCAGGTCATGAGGAAAGTCACCTTTCTGAGCAATGAGGGCTAATGTCCTGAAAGGAAAGCCTGGGAGACTGAGGCTTGGGGGTGGTCTGCAAGGGAACAGGGTGTCTGCAAGGGAACAGGGGAAAGGGACCCATGGTAAGGCAGGATTTCTTCTTCACAAGAAAGGAGCCTCGAAAGTACCCCTGAGATTTGTATGTGTTCACCAGGAATTAGCAACTCTCAGTTATAAATGCTTTCACCGAGGTTATAAGCTCACCTCGAAGCTGTGTCCCAAACTGACAATAATTTGTCTTATTCTGTCTTACTCGGGGGGCGGGGATGGGAAGAAGCCTGGGACTGGAAATAAATGTTACTATAGTTTAAACACTTTATAAAAAGAGAATCTGGGGACAGCCATAATGTGAGTAAATCTGATACTTAACTATCTTTGGGAGGAAAGGGAGACGGCTAGTTCCATATTCACAGCAACGGGCCTGTGTTTTGCTTGTTGGCAAGGAGAACGAGTCTGGACGTTGGTAACATATCTGCCAAGCTTCTGGAAGAAGTTTTAAAGGGTGTCAAGGAAGTGAAGCCCCAGAGTAGGTTCGTTAGGGATCCAAGGATTACAGGCACGCGGGCAGACCAGGTCAGTGCATGTGTGAGCTCCTGAAACAGGTTGAAAGCAGCAGGAGTCTGGGCTTTGCGAGTGGCCTGGGATTTGTTATGCTTTGTTGGTTGCCATGGTGCTGGGTGGTCAATCTTAACATTCATTTTGCTAACGTAGTTCAGAAAAGTATTCCTTTGATATCTTCAATCTTTTTTCCAGCGTCTGTGTGCTGTACTCCAATAACTTTGCTCATGATTCTACATGTTTGTATTAAAACGGTTCCCCAAACGGAATTAAAATGTTAAATGTTAAGAACTAACTGCACAGTGACATTAACTGTCAAAGGTCCTATGACATTCGTCTTATTAACCAGTGACTAATCAGTGGTTTGGAGCTTGGACTCCCTGGTGCTTAGGACATAAATGTTAAAATGCTGGTCAGATTCCCAGCTTGATTCCACAGCGTTCTTGTTTCAGTGGGAAAATATAACTTAAATTCTAAGGACTGTGTGCTTCGTTCTTCTACCCACTCATTCACCACCTACACTCCTACTTCCTTTGATATAATGGGACAGGAGTCCCAATCCTTCCCACCTTCTTTCTCTAGAAAGTGGTAGTTCCCACCAGGAGCACTGGTGGTAGCCATTTTCATGCAAGCAGTGATAGTAATCGTGTTTGCCCTTCAGATCTGTTCTGTGTTTGTTCCAGAATGTTAGTAAGAATGCACGATGCCTCCATGTAGTGCTTATCATAAAGAATAGGCTCTCTTTCCTGTGTTTATTGATCGATTGGTGGGTTCCTCCATCCACTCGTTCAGTATAATTTAAGACCACCTATGTCTTTGTGTCTTTGGATCAGATTTTGTGCCCCACGGGAAAAAAGTGTATTTTGGTCTTCATTTACCTTGAGCAGTATCAAAAGGCCGTAAATGGGGGAAAAGTGTTTAAATGACTTCCAGGGGTATTTTTTGGGAAATTGAAAGATGACTAAAAAGGGGCCCCTGGTGGCTTAGTAGGTTGAGTGTTTGACTCTTGATTTTGGCTCAGATCATGATCTCAGGGTTGTGAGATCGAGTCCCACACTGGGCTCCACAGTGGGGGTGGAGCCCACTTAAGATTCTCTCTGTCTCTCCCTGTCCATGTGCTCCTTCTCCCCTCCCTCTCTCTAAAAACAAGAAAGAGAGAAAGTAAGGAAGAAAGAAAAAGAAAGAAAGAAGAGCACAAAGGGAAAGAATTCTGAAGTGATAGTATTTTTTAAATTGGAAGTTTCTAGAAGTTTCTTTTCATGAGGAAAGAATTTGGTGAGCTTCTGATATTTAAATGGAAGCGCACACCCGCGTGAGTGCATGCACAGGTGCACACACACACAGATTCACGAATCCCACTCCAGAGGCTCCGCCCTCATGACCTCATCATCCCACAGAGGCACCACCTCCCAACGCCAACACCTTAGAGTTAGGATCTCAACAAATATATTTTGGGGGGACGCAGACATTCAGAACATAGCACTGAGTTTTAGTTTCTTTATGAGCTTCCTCTAATTTGTCCATCCATTCTCTTCTTGGACATGGGGATTGTTTCTAGTTTGGGGCTAGTATGAACCAGTGCTCTGATGTGTCTGGGCGTGTCTTCTGGGGGACATATGCATTAATTCATCTTGGGCATATACCTAAAGTGAACTACTGAGCCATAGGCTGGTGTGTGTTGAATTTTGTGAGGAAGAGCAAATGCTAGTGCTTCTTCACAGTGGTTGTACCAATTTCTAATGGCTTCTTAGACTCTCAGCCAGTCCCGTTTTTAGCCCCGCTGTCACGGCCACCACCCATTTCTGAACATTTGGAGAGTCTGAGGAGTGAATCCTGTGGTTTTGGCTTCCCTCGTGGCTCTTGTAGGAATTTCTTTTCTCAGCGCCCGAGTCCAGTTCACACTGGCCCACTGGCTTTCCAGCTTCTAAAATTGTGGTGCCATTTTCCTGTTCTTTCCATCCTTATGTATTTCTGCATTTAAAACATTTCCTTTGCTGCCACTGTAATGGGTTTTTAGGAATTGGTAGCA
The DNA here is from genome assembly GCF_002288905.1 of Enhydra lutris kenyoni. NCBI lineage: Eukaryota > Metazoa > Chordata > Mammalia > Carnivora > Mustelidae > Enhydra > Enhydra lutris. The sequence continues at coordinate 10,660,668 of NW_019154117.1, forward strand.
CTAAATGCTTATGTTCACTCCACCATACTAAACCTCTCATTTTGAAACCACGCTACTTCCACACGATCTCTGGAACCATCTGTTTATTTAAACGTGCCTGGGCGCATTTCAGATGCATCTTGAGTCTGGAGCAGTGGGGAAGAAGCAGCAAAATACAGGTCCTTGTACAGTAGGGAAAGGTCAACCTAGTTAGGGAATGAACTCTTGTACCAAAGGAGACATTCAACAATACCAAGCTGTGAGAGCCATAATTATTTAATGACATTATGTGATGGGGATTATGAGGAATTTTTAGCAGGTGGGAACAGGCAAATTGAAAGTTATATTCCTTCTCGGTGGCCTCAAGTTCCCCAAACATGCTTTTATTGAGACCTGGGATGGCCTGGGGGCGCACTTGCAAGAGATCAGAGTGGAGCTGAATTCCGTTATGCAAAGCATAATGCCTTTGCATCAAACTACTGGTATGTGCGTATCACAAAATACTGGCTCAAGTTCATAACAGTAAAACCAAAGGCATAAAAGGTATCACTTATGTTGCCTGCCCTGGGAGAGGACCAGCTCTTTGGATCTTGGATTTTGCACCTTACCCTTAAAAGCCCCCGGTGGGGCTTTTACGGAGGGCAAGCCTTCACTTTTTGGGTCCCCCTGTCTTTCATGTCTAAAATCCAAGTTCTAGAAGGACCCTTCTGCATCGACTCTGGGCTTTTCCGTTTCTTGATGGTAAATCCCAATGATGAGTTGGTCTAGAATTCAGGAACTGTATGTAACCCATGGTGTTCCCTTCGCTGGGCAGGTGGTGATGACTGTGAGTTGAGAACAATAGGAACGAAGCTTAGAGATCAGAAAAAATATAGGTCAAATGTAAGGAAGAAATTTATAGAGAATATCAGTCAAGGTCCTGGCAGGGCACAGATAACAAGAAAATTATACCTTGAGAAGAGGTTCATAAAGGGCTTGTTCATGAAGGAATGAGCAAGGTGTAGGAAACAGTGAAGCTGGGACTGTCCCGAGGCCTGACCAGAATCTGGAATTTGGAATCAGAGACAGAGGATCTCTTGAAAGAACCTGTGGCTTTCCATTAAGGGACACAGCCTACAGGGAAGGAACCTATGGAATAACTACCCACCTTCACCCTCCTCCCTCCCTCCAGTCTTCTGCAAGGGCCCCCCAATGGCTGAACTTCACTAAAAACAAGAGACCAAAGGGGACCCATGGATATAGTCTTCACAGGCCAGCCTCCTTGGGAAGGGCTCAGGCGAGAGGGTCAGGAGATGTCTTCTGCACAAGGGTCCATGGTCAACATGGAGTGAGTTCCCTTAGGAACTTATCTGCAGGCTGTAGGAAGAATTCTTAGAGAAGTTTTGGAAATAGTATACCTGCAGATTATTCTTTTTTTTTTTTTTAAGATTTTATTTATTTATTTGAAACAGAGAGAGAGAGATCACAAGTAGGCAGAGAGGCAGGCATAGAGAGAGAGGAGAAAGCAGGCTCCCCGCTGAGCAGAGAGCCCGATGCGGGCCTCGATCCCAGGACCCTGAGATCATGACCTGAGCCGAAGGCAGAGGCTTAACCCATTGAGCCACCCAGGCGCCCCCTGCAGATTATTCTTACAATCAGAGTGTCTCTCTAGCTGCCATTAACTCCAGCACGTCCCAAGTATTAAGGAGAAAATGCCGGTACTGGGCCTAGTGAAATCCATTTTGTGATAACAAGCTGCTCCCCCAAAGGGAAGTACCTATTATTATAAATAATGAGACCGATTGCATAGCATTCTACAGCATGCAGAGGACTTTTTTGGACAGCATTTTATGTGATTCTCTCATTAATCTTTTGAGGTGGCTAGGAATATAGACCTGTTTGATGAGAAAAGTGAGTCTCACAGAGATTGCTTAAAATATCACGGCAGGGGTGCCTGGGTGGCTCAGTGGGTTAAAGCCTCTGCCTTCTGCTCAGGTCATGATCCCAGGGTTCTGGGATCGAGCCCTGCATCGGGCTCTCTGCTTAGCGGGGAGCCTGCTTCTCTCTGCCTGCCTCTCTGCCTACTTGTGATCACTGTCAAATAAATAAATAAAATCTTAAAAAAAATTTTTTTTTAAATATCATGGCAGACGAACCAGGTGTCTTTATTCCAAATTCAGGTGCTTGCCAGAAAGAGAAATTCAAGTCACCTGCAATGATTTTTTTAAAAAGAAAGAATTGGGGCACCTGGGTGGCTCAGTTGTTAAGTGTCTGCCTTCGGCTCAGGTCATGATCCCAGAGTCCTGGGATCGAGCCCCACATTGGGTTCTCTGCCGCAGGGAGCCTGCTTCTCCCTCTCCCTCTCCCTCTCCCACTCTCCCTGCTTGTGTGCCCTCTCTCGCTTTGTCTCTCTCTGTCAAATAAATAAATAAAATCTTTAAAAAATTAAAAAAAATTAAAAGCAAGAATGATGACAATATAAGAAATGTAAGAAATCCTTGCCCTTTGCAAACAGAGCTGAGCAGACTTTGTGACTAGGATGTTCCTCCTTAGTAGCTGATGTCTTCCTGCCTTCTGTTTGCGAGGACACTCTCTGGTGATGAGTGGGATGGAAATTTGGGTCTTGGAAATTACACGATTATAGCTGGGTTAAAGCCAGAGAGGTCTATCCTGAAAGTCCCTGTAAATCCCAGCTGGGTCCCTTGTAGCTCCACTATTATACACCCTTGAACCTGATCCAGCCTCTGAAGGAGACAAGCTTGGTATCCTACTAGCTCCCATGTCTGATACATGCTGCCGTTGTCTGCACTAGACTAATTCGAATGACCAAATAGCCAATAAGCTCGGCCAGAGTTTTAATGATAGTAATAAAAAAGCCACAGGAAGGAATAAGTTTGGGGAAAAGGGCACGGTGATTTTGTACACAGCCTATGTGCCTTGGCTGTGTCCTCATTCTGGGGCTGGTGTTCTGGTGATCTGACTCTGACTTCTTGTTGGCAACCCATCCAGTGCAGGAGAGGAGCTAAGTCTACCAGGCAGTGAACCTCTGGAACATTCTCTCAGCTCGTTTGTTATTCCGACGTTCACGAAGTAGCCCCATTCATTGTATGATCTCACACTCCTGTCCTGGCAGATGGATTCAGAATTGTCTTTCTTACATTCTTTTTTCTTTTCTTTTTTAAAAAATATTTTTTTAAAGATTTTGTTTATTTATTTGACAGACAGAAATCACAAGTAGGCAGAGAGGCAGGCAGAGAGAGAGGCGGAAGCAGGCTCCCCGCTGAGCAGAGATCCCGACGCGGGGCTCGATCCCAGGGCCCTGAGATCATGACCTGAGCCAAAGGCAGAGGCCTTAACCCACTGAGCCACCCAGGCGCCCCTTAAAAAAATATTTTATTTATTTATTTGAGAGAGAGAGAGAGTGAGAGAGAGCATGAGGGGGAGAAGGTCAGAGGGAGAAGCAGACTCCCTGTGGAGATGGGAGTCCAATGCAGGACCCAATCCCGGGGCTCCGGGATCATGACCTGAGCCGAAGGCAGTCGCCCAACCAACTGAGCCACCCAGGCGCCCATCTTACTTTCTTTTTAATATACTAAATATAATTGGGCACCTGGGTGGCTCAGTGGGTTAAGCCTCTGCCTTTGGCTCGGGTCATGATCTCGGCGTCCTGGGATCGAGCCCCGCATCGGGCTCTCTGCTCAGTGGGGAGCCTGCTTCCCCCTCTCTCTCTGCCTGCCTCTCTGCCTACTTGTGATCTCTCTCTGTGAAATAAATAAATAAAATCTTTTAAAAAAATATACGAAATATAATTTATATAAATCCCTGATCAAAAGTGTTCTAAAATTAGCTAAGTTTTGAGAGTTGGATACACCAATGTAGACAACATCCCAAACAACATATGGAACATTTCTATCATTTCAGACAATTCTCCTCTTTCTTCCTAGTCAATCCCCGCCCCCCACCAAATAGGCATCAGTCTTCTGATTTATATCACCACGATTATTTTGTCTTTTCTTGAACATCATGTAGATGGAATCATATAATATCTGGCTTACTTCACTCAACGTGTTTGAGCTTCTATATGTTCTTGTACATCAGTAGTGTGTTCCCTTTATTGCTGGAAGTATTCCATTATTTGGAAATACCACAATATGTTTACTTTTTCTCCTGCTCTTGGATATTTTGAGTTATTTTCACTTTTGGTCTAATATGCACAAAGCTGCTGTAAACATTCTTCTGTAAGTCTTTTTGTGGGTAACTGCAGTCATTTCTTTGGGTCTGTTCCTAGGAGAGGAAGAGCAGGTCAAAAGGAAGGTGTATATTCAGATTTTTTTTTTTTTTGCAGTTTTTAAATTACACGTTTTACTGTAAAACAGTTTTAGAGTTACAGAAATATTTTAAAGATAATAGAGGTCATGTATATGCCATACTCAGTTTCCCCATCATTGACACCTTACTTTAGTATAGTACTTTTGTCACAACTAACAAACCAATATTGATACATTATTATCAACTAAAATCCGTACTCTTCAGATTTTCTTATTTGTATCTAATGTTCTTTTTCTGTCCCTTATCCCAGCCTAGGAGGCCACATTATGTTTGCTTGTCATGTCTCCTTAGGCTCAGCTTGGCTGTGACAGTTTCTCAGATTTCTCTTGTTTTTGATGAACTTGACCATTTCGCAGAGTACTTGTCAGGTATTTTGTAGCACGGACCTCAATTGGAATTATCTGATGTTTCTCTTATGATTAGACTGAGGTTATCATCAGTTTGGCAGAGCAAGAACACGGACGTAAAATGCCATTTTCATCACATCATGTCAAGGGTGCATGCCGTCCACGTGACTTATCAGCGATATTAACCTTGGTCCCTGACTTCTCAGGTTTCTCCACTAGAAGATTGCTCCCTCTCTCCCTTCCATGTGTATTCTTTGGAAGGAACTCACCTGGTACAACCCATAGTTGGGGAGTAGGGAGTCAAGGATGGACTATTTCCATAAACCACAGTTGACCTTGGAACAACAGAGGTTTGAACTGCATGGGTCCACTTACATGCAGATTCTTTCTTTTTTCTTTTTCTTTTTTAGATTTATTTGAGAGAGAAAGAACACACAGAGGGAGAAGGAAAAATAGACTCCCCACTCATCAGGGAGCCTAATGCAGGGTTCCATCCTAGGACCCTGGGATCATGACCCAAGCCAAAGGCAGACGCTCAACCGACTGAGCCACTCAGGCACCCCCAGATTTTGTTTCTAATAAATATAGTACAGAATTGTAAATATTTTCTCTCCCTTATGATTGTCTTAATAACATGTTCTTTTCTCGAGCTTCCTTTCTTGTAAGAATGTAGTATATAACACATATAACAAGCAATATATGTGTTAACTGACTCTGTTATTGGCAAGGCTTCTGGTCAATAGTAGGCTATTAATAGTTAAGTTTATGGACATTTGGAAGTCATATTCTGATTTTGTACTGCATGCCGGGCTTCAGGGTTAGCACCCCTGAGCCCTGCATTGTACAAGGGTCAATAGTATTTGGAATTCTTTGGCAAGGAAATTTACATTTAGTTTTTAAGAAGTGGCAGCACCATTTTATACTCAAGACAAGCAACACGGGAGAGTCCTTGTGCTCCTCGTCCTCGCCAACACTTGCTGTTGTCATTCTTTCTAAGTTTAACCATTCTAGTTGAGGTGAAGTGGTATCTCACTGTGGTTTTAATTTGCATTCGTGATGACTAATGATTTTGAGTAACTTTTCATGGGCTTATTGACCATTCCTATGTCTTCCTTTGTGAAATATCTGTCCAAGTCTTTTGCCCGATTTTGTGTTGTCTGTTTTTTATTATTATTGAATTGAGGAGTTATATCTATATCCTGGATAAAGGTTCTTTGTTTAATACATGCGTGAAATGTTTTCTCCCAGTCTGTGGCTTGCCTACTGGTTTTCTTAACAGTGTCATTTGATGAGCTGGATTGAAGATTTTATTTTATTTATTTATTTTTTAAACTTTTTTTTTTTTTTAAAGATTTTATTTATTTGACAGAGAGAGATCACAAGTTGGCAGAGGGGCAGGCAGAGGGGGAGGGGGAAGTAGGCTCCCTGCTGAGCAGAGAGCCTGATTCGGGGCTCGATCCCAGGACTCTGGGATCATGACCTGAGCTGAAGGCAGAGGCTTAACCCACTGAGCCACCCGGGCGCCCCGTGGATTGAAGATTTTAATAAACAGATTTGGGGACCTGTGCTGGAAGTAATGAACCCTCACTCTTTCTATATCTGATGCTACTAATTACTAGTTATGAAGACTTTAATTTATTTATTTATAAAAGATTATTTGAGAGAGAGAGCGAGCACATGGGGGAAGGGCAGAAGGAGAGGGACAAGCAGACTCTGAGCTGGGCACAGAGCCCCATATGGGGCTTGATCTCAAGACCCTGAGATCATGACCTGAGCTGAAACCAAGAGTTGCGCTGAACTGACTGAGCCACCAGGTGCCCCGTAGTTATGAAGATTTGTGATGTGCTGGTGGGCATAAGGATTATAACCACGCCTTCTTTTCAAGGCATCTGATGTTGCATGAAAAGATAATTTTCAAAGGAAAGTTAGACTTCCCCATAGTAACAATAACTATGTTACTGGGTGTGAAGATTCCAGATGTATTAGGTGTCTTTGAGTAGCTGCTTCGGGTGCATTGGAGAAGCCCAGGTGCGAAGACCATGTTCTGTCCTTGGCCAACTGGGCCTCCTCATTTTCCAAAGCTTTGGCATGATAATGACTGACATTGTGCCTGGGGGAGAGGGGTGGCTCTACTTGCTCCTGACCCAGTTGAGCCCCACAGACACTGACAAATCACGAGAAATAGTAACACAGCAGTTGTGGCCGGCAGTTCCCCCAAGATTTGATGACAGCACGCATAGCCCTTTTAGAGATCAACAAAACAAGGAGAGGAGCAGAGGTCAGACTACTCCTGGAGAAGCAGAAAGAATTCCTCTTAGGAAAAAAACATCATGTGATATTAAATATTGACTCATAACATGGGTTTAGGGGAGATGCTTTCAAGCTTCTTGGATTACCACAACACACAACAGGCTTTCCGAACTAGAGTTCACGTGAGAACTCACTTCCCAGCCGACTCTGGCATTTGCTACCTGGACTGATGCTGGGTGCCAAGGCTGATCATCATTAGCTCCAATCCTTTCTATTTGCGATGAGATTTGATTTCGATCATAAATATAGTCCTCAAGTTGAAAAGCTATAGCAGTCTCTAATTGGCACTAAGTAAAATCTGGCCTCTTGGTTGATTGCTGTCAATTCTGAATCATTTAGCGTAACATATGGAACATTTAGCTTTGGAGAAAAGCACATAGAAGATCACTGTAGACTTATTTTTTAGTACCTACACTGTTTGGAACTGAGAAAAGACTTACTTTTGTTTTTACTTCTGGCCAGTAAGGGCTCTGAGTGCTCCAACTTTCCTGGGTTCTAGTAGAACATGCTAGAATTCTCCATTTATCTACTTACCAATTCATCCTGCAAAACTCAGAAAAAAATAACAAGGGCTCAAGGAGGAATTGGCCATGGCTTTAATGCAATGAACAGATCAGATCTAGGGAGTCAGAACTTCCTTAGATGCAGAGCGAGGCAAAAAAAATGAGGGACTTGAAATTATTGACAAGACTTGAGAGTCAGTAGTCCTCCTCAACACAGTTTTAAAGTTTTACAACATGAGCAAAATGTTGGTACATGAATAACATGGTTCTGACTTAAAAAAAAAAAATGTGTGTCCTCTAGGAAGAGAATATGAATTTTATTTATTTATTTTTACTCAGATAAAACTCTGAATTTAGCTACTGTCTTTTCTAATGGCCTCTTTTCCTGCCACTTCAGGTGAATCTCTTTGTGCTGCTCTCCGTGGTGTGTGTCCTCTTAAATCTGGCTGGATTTATCCTCGGCTGCCAGGGCGCCCAGTTTGTGTCCAGCGTGCCCAGGTGTGATCTGGTAAGTCGTCCTAAACCATCGCTGTGCACCTGTTCAGACCCTGGCTTTCCTGGGGTGGGAGGGTGGGCGGTGGGCAGCGTGTGTCCCGAAGCAGCCACGAGGGAAGCCTGCTCTTTGTTTCGTTTTCCCACTTGCCCTGGCTGAATTCAGGCATTTTGTTTCCAAAGCAGGGACCAGCTAGCAGAGCCCCAGAGCCACAGTAAGATGCCTGTGTCGTTAGTTAGGGAATGGCTCGGCCTCCTCCAAAGGGGGAAAGTGGAGGTGATCTGAATACAGGAGAGCAGTCCTGTCTCGGAAACTTCTGGAGGCCAGCTGTGTTTCAGAGTTTCCCCAATTTTTGAGAAGATGAACCTGATGCAGACACGACTTAACGCTGTAGCATCCCCCGCACCCCCTCCCCCCCGGACTCTGGGGCAACAGGCTGTCAGCACAATGTCTGGTTTTCGGGGCTTATTGAATTTCAGTATTGTGGAGAAGAGATTGTGGACCTGCAAAATCTCTGATATTTTCTTTTAATTTTTGATTGTGGCAAAATGCATGTGGTTGCATAAAATGTACCGTCTTAATTTTTCAGAGTTCAGTTCAGTGGTTGAAGCACATTCACATTGTTGTGCAGCCGGTCTCGGGAACATTTTTTCTGTTGCAAAACTGAAACTCTGAACCTATTAAACAGCTCCCTCGCTCTCCGGGGCCTCCCCCTGCCCTTCCCACCCCAGCCCTGCCTCTGGCAACCATGATATTCCACTGCACACACATACCTATGATTCTTTTAACCACAAAAATAGTCAAGTGCCATAAAAATGGGCATACAAATATCTCTTTGAGACCTTGTTTTCAGTTCTTTTGGGTGTATACCCAATTGCTGGCCAACTTTGGACTATTGAAAACGACTTCTCAGTGACACATATTTCCCTGTGGCCCAAAGCGAAGGCACTGGAGTCTTGAGAAGCTGTAGTCCGTCTCAGCTACTTGGGACTTGGTGACAAGGCAGTGTGGCCCCTTAGAAACCACGAGGGTTCGGCTGGAGGAGGGGCTGCATTTCTCAAAACACTGATAAAGCCCCGGCCTTCCCCGATGGGCAGACTCAGGGATTCACCACAAACCTGGTGCTCTCTCTGCACACTCCTTCACAAGTTTTCCTATTTTGTCACACCGTTGTTTAATGAGCTTCCGTCACGGGATCCCAGGCTCACAGCCTTTTCTGGTTTTATAGGCCCTGTGCAATTCACCCTCGTCTTGCCAGCTCCTGGAGGCAGCTCACACTGCCTGTCCTTGCTCCAAAGACCGCCTGGCATGGCCCTATTTTCTTACTTTTAACAACACCATCTCTCCCTGCAAATTCCCTATTTCTCGGTCCTTGTTCCTCCAAATATCAGTCCTTTACAGCTCCATTCAAAGATTGACTCCTTCAGGAGACAGTCCCTGAACCCCTAGGAAAGATAATCTTCCAGAGTATCCTACATGTCCACCTCTCAGGCATATATCCTTTTCGTTTTTTGGACTAGAGATCTCCATACACCTGTCTCCTCCCTTCTTCCAAGCTGGGATCTCCCCAAGGGCAATGTCAGCTTCTCTATTAATTTGGGAGTTCTCAGTGCTCCCCTGAGCTGCCTCCCACTCTGTCACAGAGTTCCCAGGAATGAAACAAAACAGAACGTTGAGCCAAGCTTGGTTTTCCAATTACTCATCACACAGCCAATTAGAAGGGGCAAAGAGGCCAGACCCAGGCTGAAAGTGAAAAGTTGCCCTATCTGGAAAGATAGTTTGGCAAAACTGTAGCTCCTCTTATGTCAAGACACTGATTAGAGAGGCTGCTGAGAGTAGAAAGGAAAGTCAGACCTCGTTCCTGACCTAGAAGTTTATGATGTGCAAGCGGAACGGGACAAGCCCGGCGAATGCTTGAGTGGTGTTTGCAGAGGGAATGGATACGTGTCCAGTGGCAGGTAGATCCGCCAGGTCTGGCCTTCAGAGGGAGACAGCGCCTGGGGCACGCAGAGAAAGAAGGGCTTGTATCCGGACAAAGATAAGGAATATAGGTATGTGATGTGGACCTTGAGTGATGAATAGATAATGAGAGTGGGTAGAGCCTGAGAGAGGAGAGGACTCAGAGGGCAGTAGTGGAAAGGGAGCTTTGGTAGCTCTTGGAAAAGCAGAAGCCAGATTGCGAGGGGTCAAAGATAAATTTAATGGACTTTCCTGAGAAATTCTGTGGTTCTCTATCCTGGATACCCATTAGACTCACTTGAGGGGACTTTGTAAAGAATCTTCTAACTGGGTGGAGCCCCATTCCCAAAGATTCTCCATTGACCTAGAGAGGGGGAGGGGTCTAGGCATCCTTATCTTTTTATATTTTAAGTGTATTTTTATTTATTTTATTTTATTTTATTTTTAAAAAGATTTTTATTTATTTATTTGATAGAGAGATCAGAAGTAGCCAGAGAGGCAGGCAGAGAGAGAGGGGGGAAGCAGGCTCCCTGCTGAGCGGAGAACAAGATGCAGGACTCGATCCCAGGACCCTGAGATCATGACCTGAGCTGAAGGCAGAGGCTTAACCCACTGAGCTACCCTGGCACCCTTTAAGTGTATTTTTAATTAAACATTTATCCTCACCATTAAAAACCCACTCTGTGATTTTGTCTGATTATAAAACTGTAAAAATTCAGACAAGTCATAAACATATAGGAAAGAACTTAAAAATCACTTGAAATTTCACTCTTCTGGGTAAGCGCGATTAACTGTTTGGCAGATTTTGGGGGCACGTCTTTATATACATAAAAACACAATTTCCATCAGTGGGATTGTATCATAATTGTTGTTTTCCATTAGGGAGGCTGTTTGACCAATGAAATCTTTCTGGGGAAGGGGACACTCTTCCTCATTCCCTCCCCACCATGCTAGTTACCCCAAATTCTTGCTAATAACTGGGGGTCTCCCTCCATGTGTTCAGATGATCTCACCTAAACAGGTAGGGGGTGGACTTAATTGCTATTTCTTTTCCAAAAATGGGACATATTGTACCCACCCCCCCATACTGTGTTTCTCACTTACAGATCTAACACTCTTTGCTTTGAACAGGTTGGCTCTCTATTGCCTTGTTGTCTGGGGTGGTTTGGGTTTTGGCTGATAAAAACAATCTAGCCACCCTTACCCTCCTGCACAAGCCCTTCCCAGGTCAGAGAGCGTTCCTGGTGGGGAAGGTATAGTTTTTCTTCCGTTTATCTCATTTCTTTAAAAATTACACATTCAATCCTTTGGCGGCTCCATTCATTCTTTAAAATGGAGTTAAAATTTACACTGAAATGCACAGATCTCAAGTGTATAGTTCACTGAGTTTTGACCAATGTATACATTCATCTTGACCAATGTATACATTCATGTATATTCCCCGGACAAGAGCTAGAACCTTCATCTGGCCAGTTCTTGCGTTTCACCCAAATGGAATACTCGGGTATGTACCTTTTTGTCTCTGTCTTATTTTGCTCAGCATAACAGTTCGGAGATCCGGCCATGATTTTGTGTTGTGTCTGTTGCTTTTTTTTTTTTTTTTTTGCACATTAGGATTTCATTGTATAAAAATATCACAGTTTGCTGAATCCACTCTCCTGCTGATGGACATTCCCATTGTTTCCAGTTTGGGGCTATTATGAACAGAGCTCTTGTAAACATTTTTGCGGAGTTGTGGTTTTTCCTGTGGGCCCATTCTCGTTTCTCTTGAGTAAATAAGGGGGTGTGGATTTGCTCGGTCCCGTGGTAAACTTAAGTCTGTATAACTTTATAAGAAACTGCTAAACAGTTTCCCAGCGTGCTTGGGGAATAAGGATTTTTAACTTAAGGTATACAGCCAGTTCCTTTATTAAAGGATTCAACTTACGTTTCTACCGGTGACTCTCCGCCAGCTACAAGCGTTTCTCTCTACTGTTTGTCAGTCTGATGGTGGCCGTGTGAGAACTCCTCGTCAAGTCAGCTTGCAGTCCCCTGGTTGCGAGAGAAGGTGTCCTCCTTTGTAAAAGGCTTCCTAGAAGATGCTCAAGAGCAGCCCGTGTTGAGAACCATAATCCTGGTGATGAGGAGAGAGATGGAGGGTCTGATGGTGTCAGGGAACAGCATCAAGGTCGAAGCGTGGATGGTTTTCTTTTTTAAAGATTTTATTTATTTATTTGACACACAGAGAGAGATCACAAGTAGGCAGAGAGGCAGGCAGAGAGAGAGGAGGAAGCAGGCTCCCCGCTGAGCAGAGAGCCTGATGCGGGGCTCGATCCCAGGACCTTGGGATCATGACCTGAGCCAAAGGCAGAGGCTTAACTCACTGAGCCACCCAGGTGCCCCAACATGGATGGTTTTCATGTAGAGGCTTGCACAGGGATGTTCATGGATGCTTAAAGAGATCAAAGAGAAGCTGGAACAACTTTGCAGAAATATTGGGGCAGAGCCCAGATGAAGAAGGGAGGGGAAGGGTCAGGAACAGAAAGAACAAGAAATCCAAAACGCTACATCGCCTCGTACCTTTTTGTGCAGAGACTCAGGGCTGCCGTGTCAGCTGTGCCCAGGCACTAATACTCATTTTTATTTGGATAATGATTAAATTTTCCAAAAGCCGTGTGTGAAGAGATTAACCTTCACCCATCTGGAAAATGGTTGCATCCGGACCAGCTCACCCCGAGGTTCCGGATAGCTGAGGTTTCCGGATACATACAAGTCTGGTTATGTTTAAGTAATACCAGCGCGTGTGTGCAGCCCACGCCGGTCTGTCTTCTCTCTTCACTGGACGCCGTGGATCAAGAATGGACTCGAGTGGGAGGGGAGTGCTTTTTAAGACAATACCGGGTATTACCTGCGGGAGGCCGAATCCGTAGGTGAGATTCTGAAGCTGACCTAAGTACAAGAACTGGAAACCCGCAGGGTATGGTGTTGAGAAAAGTGAGTGTGGTTGGCGTTTGGGAAGAAGGGGGCCTTGGGTACATGAGCAGAATGTAGCAACTGAATGACGGCTTATTTGTAACTACCAGACAGTACTGCTGCTGTTAAATGAGGGAGCTCTCAGCTGGGCTCAAAGGAAGAAGCCCATTAGGAGTAACCCGTACCTGCTAAATTTAGCCCATTAGTAAGGACTATTAGTAAGGACTATTATTAATTCATACAAGAGGGGCTAAGAGAAAGCCCAAGAGGAAATAAAATCCACCCCCGCCCACCCACTGCACACCCCACCCCGGCACATCTCACCCTCGCCCAGACCCTGGCTAGAGAAATCCTGTGTGAATGGCCACAGTAGTTTTCCCTTAGAAAGTAAAAATCGAATGTAGACTTTAGCAGCAGGGGGTGCCTTCAAAAATGTGAGACAGGGGGCGCCTGGGTGGCTCAGTGGGTTAAGCCTCTGCCTTCGGCTCAGGTCATGGTCTCAGGGTCCTGGGATAGAGCCCCGTGTCGGGCTCTCTGCTCAGCAGGGTGCCTGCTTCCCTTCCTCTCTCTCTCTGCCTGCCTCTCTGCCTACTTGTGATCTCTGTCTGTCAAATAACTAAATAAAATCTTAAAAAAAAAAAATGTGAGACAGCGGAAGAAAAATCCAAACACAGTCTTTTGCTTTTGTGTGTGTCTGGGGGTCAGTGTGTGGATTTAGGTGTGGGGACATTATGGAGATAACAGTGTCTGTGGGCAAACCAGGAAAGGACAGAAACCAAGTGGAAAGGAAAGGGTAGAGAAGGAGTCCATGGAGGTAACTCCAGTAGTTCTGGTGTCAGAGGCAGTATTTATATCAAGAACTGGGCATCGGTGTTTGATATAATAATGTATCCCCTTTCAACGTGGTTTGGGGACAGAGAATAAAAAGTCTTACAGAATCCGTGGAGTTTTGGAAGAGGCAAAACTAATCCTTGTGGAAAAAATCAAAGCACTGTTTGCCTGTAAGAGGGTGGGGGCAGGGATTAATGGGGAAGGACATGGTGGAATTTTCTCTGGTGATACTATGTTCTGTATGTTGGTAAGGTTGGTAAGGCTTAGCACAGGGGTATGCATTGCTTAAAATTCTGCAAATGGTATGCTCAAGATTTGTGTATGTAAATTTGTGTGTGTGTGTGTGTGTATTCACATCCAAAGAAAGAGAAACCCATACCCCAACAAATGTGTAATATTTAGTGGAAATTTTTCCCTTCGCTTCCTAATCAACATATTATAAAGAACTATATTTTCTCTTAATTTGGAAAAACACTGTAAATTTTTGACTAGAGAGTAACTAGAGGGTAAGTTTGGTTAGAAGATAAGAATCTTTTTTTTTTTAAATTCTTTTTTTATTAACATATAATGTATTATTAGCCCCAGGGGTACAGATCTGTGACTCGCCAGGTTTACACACTGCATAGCACACACCTTCCCCAATGTCCCCACCACCCTCTCCCTAACCCCTCCCCCCGGCAAAGAAGCTAAGAATCTTCCTTCAATAAGAAAAAAGACTCTTTCTTTCCTCCTAAGTAACTCAAACACTGTAGATGTTCAGTTATTCTTAAAGATTCCTGAAGAATTTTGCAGCTAGTGACGTCAAAGCTGCCTCCTTAACAAATATGAAAAGGGCATGGCTTTCCCTTTTAGCCACACTAGAATAGCCAACTCCGACGAGAGGCAAAGCAAGTAAAAATGAACATCTGCTCCCAAATTATGGGTGTTCATTAGCCAAAACCAGGTGTTGCGTATTTTTACAACTTAATTCAAGGGAACCTTTGAAACGTGGCTAAAAGTTTGCAAAACATTTCATTACAAAATATGAGATACTCATGACTTATCACTTCAGATCTGGGACCACATTGAAGATGTCCAGCTGAGAGATCTCCTTAAGCCTACACGGTTTAGGGCTACTGTTTGCCGAATACACCCTGTGTTTCCCACAGGCACATGGGAGCTCGAGCTTCTCACCCTCTCGGAGTTAGGTAGATAGGGCCATAGGATTCACTTTGGCAATAAAATGGGAGCTAAAGGGATAAGCGTCATTTGCAAGAGGAAGACTTAAGCTAGAGTTACAAGATTAAGCAAGTACAAACACAAATCTGGGCTTAAATAAACAGCTAATAGTTTTCTAACGGGGTGTCTCATATTTTATCCAGCAGCCCTACTTTAAGTGCCAAGGTGCATTTTATCATGTGCTCTCTACCTCTCTGGCATAACGATCATTACTCCTAAAACGGTGTGTGCTTCATCAGCCTGGGTTCCTAAGGGACAAAGATGAGCAGAGCCCCTGCTAACGTGCAGTGGCCATTAGCGTGTTCAGAAAATAACCTTGTCCTTACGATGGCATACCCGAACCTATCCCGATGGAGCCAGATACCGCCATGTCTCATTCTGCAGGGTTAGTGCTCCCATGGGTAGCCTGTATATTTATTCTCAGTAATTAAATTATGGTTCTGCCTTTCCCTCCTTAAGGTGGACTTAGGTGAAGGCAAGATTTGCTTCTGCTGTGAAGAATTTCAACCAGCCAAATGCACAGACAAAGAAAATGCCTTGAAACTCTTTCCGGTTCAGCCTTGTAGTGCTGTTCACCTTCTGCTTAAGGTACCGTGAACGGACCCCACCCCCGTCAGTAGTACACCCTGGAGCCCTCAGAGAAGGCAGAGCCACTTGAAATATTCCTACTCCGTTATCTCTTCACACAACGGTGCTGCTGAAAGCCAGCCGACCCTCATCAGCGGCCCAGAGACAGGAGTGACTTCAGGAAGAAGCACAGATGATTGTGTGACCCTTAAATGATGACGGCTGGTTTGCTTTGTGTTCAAGAATTACAAGACAGCAAAAGACGTAAAGGAGCCTAAACATGTACATACGTGTGTAGGTGCACCGATGTACATGTGTATCCGTACATATGCAGGCACGGTGTAGGTACACACAGCTGATGCAGCTTTTAGCAAAACCTTACCTTGAATTTTTAAAGAAGGCTTTGCACCCACGCGGGGCTTGAACTCATGACCCTGAGATTAAGAGTTGCGTGCTCTACTGACTGAGCCAGCCAGGCGCCCCTGTTTTGGGCAAAACCTTTGAACTGCATGCCCATCTGTCCTTGTTCTGATGCTCCTTTGTTGGCTCCGTGGACACCCATGGGCGTTGGATGCTGGTGAGCCAAGACACAGAGACCTAGGAGAGATATAGGTTAGAAAATGCAAGGGAAATCCATGCACCTGCCTCTTGTTTCATGAGCACAACTATAATAATCGAGAGGTTAAAAATAAATGGTAGCAGTTGCAGAGAAGGAAAAAATTACCCTTTAGTAGGGAATTGGATCCAAGTTGAGTCCGGACTTAATGGCTCGGCTCTTGGCTCATTAGCCCAGTGAGTGACAAGCTCAGCTGGCGAACCCCGAGGTATTAGCTTTTGGATAATCCCTTGCTGAGGGCTTTTTCCAGATCTTTGTTTGGGGTTTGTTTTCTTGTTCAAAGGAGGAATCTCACGGCTGCCAGCTCTCTGAATTGTGTAGAATGTGAAAGTGGCCTCCTTTCTTCGGCTTCTGGATTTCTGGTAGCTGAGTCACCCCCAAACTTTCTGTGAGCCAGGACCCCTCTTGGGGAAAGCCTCCCTGGGGAGCCAGGACCGTGGCAACCGAAACTTTTGGAAGTGCCCTTATGGCTATTTTGAGATGTGGGTTTGGAGAAGAAATGCCCTTTTTACACTCTGGCTGGCCTGCCCCCCCCCCCCACCACACTGTTGTAGTTGGGTGCCCAGGGGAGCTCGGCCAGTCGCTCCTGAAATAGAATCCGTGGCTTCGATCAAACAGCAGGTCGTTGCCCTGGGAGGCGATGGGAGTGGGAGGCCGGGGACACCAACTTCAGAGGAGACACTCATTGTTCTCCTGGAAGGAACATCTCCAGACAACAGTGTGGTGCTGGCAAAAAGAAAATTTGTAATACCAGGGCTTTCTGGGACAGGAAGCCTCTAAGATAAATTTTTTAAATTAAAATACATGACTGCATGAGAGCCGTATCAATAACTGGTATTTCTTTGACACTTACCATGAACCAGACATCAAAGTGCTTGGCATGTGTTTTCCCACCAGAATAGCCTTACTGAGACATCATTATTATTATTTAAAGATGTTTTTTTGGGTGCCTGGGTGGCTCAATGGATTATAGTCTCTGCTTTTGGCTCAGGCTATGATCCCAGGGTCTTTGGATTGAGCCCCGCATCGGGCACTTTGCTCAGTAGGGAGCCTGCTTCCTCCTCTCTCTCTCTCTGCCTGTCCCTCTGCCTACTTGTGATCTGTCAAATAAATAAATAAAATCTTTAAAAAAAAAAAAAGGAGTTTTTCTACTGCCTTCTGGTCATAAGCTTCCATGGCTGATGCTACTGTTTCCTCGTTCTAGAAAGTCCTTTTCGCCCTGTGTGCCTTGAACGCCCTGACCACCACCGTCTGCTTGGTGGCAGCCGCCCTTCGCTACCTCCAGATGTTTGCAGCCAGAAGAGCCTGCATCGTAAGTCCGCACGCGGCGGCGCCATGACCGTGTCCCACGGAGCCCTTGTCGTGAAGCCTGTTGACTAACCAGGGTGCTCGTTTCATCAGGACGAATCTCAGATTTCTGCCGAGGACGTGGAAGAACACGGACGGATCCCAGACCCTGAGGACTTCGTGCCGCCGGTGCCCCCCCCTTCCTATTTCGCCACGTTTTACTCGTGCACACCCCGGATGAACCGCAGGTAGGCTTCCTCTGTGCCCCTGCCCCGGCTCTGCCTGAGGTGCCCTTGGTTTGGAAGACGGAAAGGTTTCCAGGATTCATGACGTGAGCTCACTGCTCTCCAGAATGTAGACAGATGGTGTTATTTTTCAGGATTTTCTTTCTCTTTCTCCCTCTCCCTTTTTTTTTTTTAAAGTAGGCTTCCTGCCCAGTGTGGTGCTTGAACTCAAGACCCTGAGATCGAGCCTCTTGTGTGCTATACGGCTGAGCAAGCCAGGTGCCCCCTTTCAGGATTCTCTATCCCCTTCCCCCACCCTGCTCTTTTGTCTGATAAACAGCAGGAAACCAAAGAAAAGTCCCACCTTGACCTAAGGATATACTTTTTCCATTTCAATTAGCTTCCCAGGAAAACTGACACCCAGTGAGACAGCCACTGTCCTGTGACTTGATTGAGTGCTGAGGTTGCCCTGGAAACGCGCTGAGGCCAAATCGATGTTCATTATAACACCATCAGCGGGTCCCCAAATCATGACATTCTTCCCAGCCATTAAGCAGAGATTAATTATTCATGACTTCTCCCTGGTCTAGAAAAAATAGACACCACGCTTATTTGCTTTCTCAAATTCTAGCTCAAAATCTATCGTTTGCTTCTTAAATTTCAGAAATGACTGTCCGCAGAGGGAAATGCTGCATGCGCTCGTCTGGCTGTTACGGACTTCTAGAATTGTACCTCTCTAAAGAATGACTTTGTTTATTCATTCAACAAACATTTAATCAGTCCTCTGCCACTTACTGGTCACCCTGCTGGGTTGGTGACCTTCCAGATGACTTAGACCCACCTCCTTCCCCTCTCAGGAGACTCAGTCTAGGTCGTGACAGATGAGTGTTGCAAGGATCCTAATAATTCTCAAAAAAGAGATTTTGAGTGCCCCGAGGAGGACCACCTAACCCAGGATGGCAAATGGGCTGCAGAGGGCTTTGGAGAAAGAGTCAGCCAGTCAGGGTTGGCTTCGTGGGTGAAATGATCTTAAGCCGAATCTCAAGGATCAGCAAACCTTAAGCTTCCAAAAGAAAATCTTTGAATTCTGTAAGAAAGACTCGTGTCTTTAGCTTGAGATTCAGAGGGCCAGGAATTTCTACTTTTAAGCCCCAAGGTTGACGTCAGACAAATGTGGTGCCGGCCTTGGGCTTTGGAAATCAGCTTTCTAGTGCTCAGGGCAGCCACCTGTGGCTTTGAACCAAGTCACCAGCGTGAGCTACCGCCTCAGACACTGTTAACATTCTTTTCCAGGAGTGACCCCCCAACTTGTTGCTCAGAGTCCTGCCTACACCCCACCTCTGAGCCCTCCCCTCCTTGCCCACCTAAGCAAGGCCTGAGAAGGCCACAAAGCTGGAGGGGTGCCCATGGATGCACGGGGAAATTCAGCCTCCCAGTTGTGCAGGGGGCAGTACATTGGAATTTCGAAGCTGGGGGGGGGGCTAGGATGACTTTTGTAGTGTATTAGGAAATGAGGCAGAAATTACAGGGGCCAGAGAGACGTACTGGTGTGCTGACGGACACGCTTGCTCATACCTTAGGCCAGTCTCAGGCTGTGTGCAGAGGGACATGCTGGAAGGCAGTAAAAAAAAAAAAAGCCTGTTATTTTGTGGTTGGGAATAGAAATGCCCTCTTAGAGACGGAGAATTAATTGGCTCTCTGAGATTGGAGGTGAGCCCTTGGTTGACCTAAGAGGAGGCAACAGACAGATTTAATTTCCTGCAGTGGCAGAAAGGGAAAGTGACTCATGCGGGTGTAGGAGTCGCGCTGTCCGGCCGCATGTCCTACGGACCGACCCTCCCCCGCCTGCCCTTCTCTCTTCCGTTTCCCTTCTCAGTTCCTCCATAGTAACACTCACCAGTGTGGGTATTTCCACTCTTGGGGGTGTGGGTGCATCCCTGGGTTCACCCCTCTGAGTCCTGAGACCGCCCCTGGCCAGATCCAGACAAGCTTCTCACCAAGGGCTTTACCATTCAGAACTGTCCAGAAGGAACGTGGGGGAGGGTGTTAAAGCAATACATCCCTGCGGGAAAGAAGACGCTGCTAGGCCTAAAATATATACTTTATATCCTATACTATATACTGTGCGTGGAGGCCTAGATCGTATCTCCAGTGGGCAAACAGCCCCATTTTCTGAAATTCTCCCAATACCAGAGGACGGTCCACTGTTAAAATGGCTACATTTATTCACCTTTCGATACATATTGTAGCAAAGGTATTTTTGTTTTTGACTCACTTTGCTAGATTTTTCCATATCCACTTTATAGACACCAACTGACACCAGGTGGTGGTTTTCCTTCTTATAAGCAGGCAGGCAAGAATCGTCCCAAATGTTTTCTTTAACATTTCCACAACCGGTTACGAGATGAGTCTTCACGTAATGCAAGCTCCCTGTTTCCTGCAAGGTATCACGACCTCTCAGAGAGGTTTATTTATTTACCTTCTATAAATACAACCCCTTCATGCCCTGGCCCCTGCTTGAGAAAGGACTTCTCAGATTACTGCCAGAAACAGGAACCTGATTGCAGTGAAGGTTTCCGCCCGAAGATGGGTTTCTGCCTCGGGACTTGATTTGTAAGGACAGTCGGGGCTGAGCTCTCCTCCTCCACGACCCCAGGGACCCTCCCACCCCTCCCACATCCTCAGAAATCCGTTGGAGCTGGGATCGAAAAGGAGAGCCTCCCACCTGCTCTGTGACTGGGGACCTGGTTGGACCGTGGGGGCGTAACGTGTTACAGAACGTGGAGTATGACGGCAAACTGAACACAGGCATCTGTTCCTCGGTGGCGAACCTAATAAACTCATTCCCTTTCCTCGTGAGGTTCAAAACCCAAAGTCAGGGGGAGCCAGGCTCTGCTGGAGGGTGACTGCGTGCCCAGTGCGCCCCTTCCCCAGCAGCCCTCACCGCCAGCCCCGGACGCAAGGGAGGACCACTCTTTGGTCGTATTAGTTGCTGTATCCCCCTCTCAGGAGTTCTCAAAGCCTGGTTGTCACCTTAGCAGAACTCATTTGGTGTTCTCTGTGTGGGTTTCCTGTCCGTACTCAGTGCTCACGAGCATGAACCAGTGAAGGCTTCCTGGACAGTTTCGGGTGAGCTTGAAGGAGCCCAGGGTCTGGGGTCTCTTGCCAGGGTGACCCTGGGCCTGGCAACAGAGGTTGGGGGGTTCTCTTACCATCTCTGAAGCCCAGCTTCCTTATTCATCACATGGCCACTTAGCTGATTTTTAGGAGATAAAAATCTCTTCTTACCTGTCTGTACCCCACCACTGGCAATTAGAGCAGAATTTCTGGAAGCGAGGCCTGGGCCTCCCATAGTCTGCAAACCTCCCCAAGTGGTTTCCCCGGGTGATTCTACTCCCTAGTTAGGGTTGGGGGCCATAAGGGATCAGGGATTTCACAGTGCACCGATTTCACCCTACAGATCCCTACGTACCGAACAGATGTAAATAAGAACTGCTTCATAGCAAAGGAAACTTCCTTTCCTTTTCTAGAAGCATCTTCTGTCACACAGAGGCTTTCTTGGTCATCACAGTAGCCACCATAAGAAGCCGTTCATTGGGGTCGATTTAAAGAAAATGTGTCCCCTTCCCCCGCTTCTTAAAGGGATTCCATGGTCATTTAAGATCTAAAACGGAAGTCTGTTCCTCTGACCTCCTGGCCCCAAGCAAACCCTCTCTTCTCTGAGAACATAGCCATTGGGTGGGGAATATCAAAGACCACCAGAGCTAACAGAGCAGCAGGCACAGCTGGGGTGTTCCTGGGGAGGACACAGCAGCGGGGGAAGGTGGGGAACTGGCTCAAGGGGGGAAGCGAGGGGATTTGAGAGCACTGGAAAGATGGCTCATGGGGTCCTGCTAATTCAGGACAGAAGCCTGGCCCTCTGGAGAGGACGGAAGGAGTCCCTAGGGCTCACTGAGTTTTATTGCAAGGAAAAAAGAACATCACATCTTTTTCAACTTGTTTTCCTCCACCAGTTGCATTTTTATAAATGGGCACTGGGATGAAACGAAACAACCATGACTCCACAGAGCACCTTTCTGAACGTGCAGCTGGCCCAGGCCATTTCACCCGTCTCCTTCAGCTCATGACCATTTTCATCGTTCGAGAACGGGCACGAAACTTCTGCTATTACCTCTTCTTTTCATTTTCCAATGCTCCATGGCCTGAGCACAGGTTTTCTGGTTTTCCTTTTACCTTTTTAAAATGGGATATAAAACTGACCTAGAACATTCTACTAGCTTCAGGGGTACAGCATAATGATTCCATATTAGTGCATATTGTGGAACAATGGCCCCCGTCAGTCTAGTTAACATCCGTCCCCGCACATCGTTGCGGGATTGTTTTTCTTGTGATCAAAACTTTGAGGGTTTACTCTCTTAGCAACTTTCAAGTAGGGAATACGGTATTATTAACTGTGGTCACTGTGCTGTCTCTTACATCCCCTGGGACTGACTTATAACTGGAAGTGTGGTCAAAAGAAACAAGTTTCTGTGTATTTTAAACCACCGCTTCATAATTGAGGCTCTTTATTATCTAGGCTGTGTGTGTGTGTGTGTGTGTAGTTTTCTAGGAACACAGGCAGAATATCTTGAGGTTTATTTAGTTATTTGCTACGGAGGGTCTCTCACTCACAGGACAAAAGCCCCCGTGCCTGGCTTGAAGCCGGTGCTCAACCAATGTTTGCTTGACTGACTGTATTTAGGAAGGGTCACTCTCCTTCATCCTGCTTTGTCTCTGGGCTGTGATGTTGTTCGCTTTCCTGGAAAAAAAGTAACTCAGCCCTTCAAATATTTATTTAACAAATAGGGAGTTTCTACCATGAATCAGACCCAGGTAAACCCAGGCAAGAAATCTTGTCATGTACTAATGTAAGAAATAATTGTGTTGCCCTGAGTCCCTAGTTTTGTTTTTTCTTTCATTGAGGTGAAGTTTACATAACATGAGTTGAACCATTTGGAAGTCTACCATTAAGTGGCACTTGGTACAATCACGGTATTATGTAAACCCACCCGCCCCATCTGCCTCTGCAGCGTGTTCATCCCCTCCAGTGAGATCTGTACCCACTCAGCGGTCACCCCCTGTTCCCCTTCCCCCAGCCACCACCCATCTGCTTTGTCTGTGGATTATTGCTTGCTTTCTGGCTAGTGGCTTTAAAAGCAACGATGGCGAGCGCCTTGGTGGCTCAGTGGTTAAAGCCTCTGCCTTCGGCTCAGGTCATGATCCCAGAGTCCTGGGATCGAGTCCCGCATCGAGCTCTCTGCTCAGCAGGGAGCCTGCCTCCTCCTCCTGTCTCTCTCTGCCTGCCTCTCTGCCTACTTGTGATCTGTCAAATTAAAAAAAAAAAAAATCTTAAAAAAAAAAAAAGCAACGATGACATTGCATTTTATACGTCGTCACTTGCCTAAGAAACTCTGGGCCCTCCCTCAGCTGAGATTATTCCACCTGATTCTGGGCCAGGAGGCTGTCATGCAGGGGTGAGGGGTCAGGAGTCTTCTGCTCGGTCCGCCGATAGCTGTCCCGAGGCAAAGGCCGTCATCGCGCAGAAGCAAGCACCGTCAGACCCGCGGTCTGTAGACCTGCTTCCTGATGTCAAGACGCTTTCCCTAGGATGGTCGGCCCTGATGTCATTCCCCTCCCCCACATCTACGGAGCACGAATCAAAGGTGTGGAAGTGTTCTGTCCCCTGGACCCCCCGCCTCCGTACGAAGCTGTGGTGAGCCAGACGGACCAGGAGCAGGTACGGTCCACGGTTTCTCGCCAGTGCGCCGACCGCTGGTGGGAAGCGCAGCCTGGCGCGCGGAGAACCCTGGGACACGGGTCCTGAATGTGGTTTAAGTCCAGCGGAGTCCAGGTGGGAGATGAGCTGAATACCCACAGATAGCCCTCTTTTCTCCTGTGATGTAGGGGTCTTCATTCCACGTGCCAGGAGGATCGGAAGGTGCCTCGAGCCCTTTGGAACTGATCTGCATGCCACCGACTCAAGGTAATAAATACACGATTCCTGCCCAAACGCAGGATTCCGTAGAGTAACACATCATGAAACAATGACCTATATATATATATATATTTTAATTTTATTTATTTATTTGACAGAGATCACAAGTAGGCAGAGAGGCATGGGGGGAAGCAGGCTCCCTGCTGAGCAGAGAGCCCAATGCAGGGCTCGATCCCAGGGCCCTGAGATCACGACCTGAGCCGAAGGCAGAGGCTTTAACCCACTGAGCCACCCAGGCACCCCAATGACCAATATATTTTATGTGGAATTTGAGAAACAGGACAGAGGATCACAGGGGAAGAGGGGAGAAAATGAATCAGGATGAAACCACAGAGGGAGACAAACCATAGGAGAGTCTTAATCTCGGGAAACACATTGAGGGTTGCTGGAGTGGAGAGAGATGGGAGGTATGGGGTGTCTGGGGGATGGACACTGGGGAGGGTATGTGCTATGGTGAGTGCTGTGTATTGTGTAAGACTGGTGAATCACAGATCTGTACCCCTGAAACAATACATTATATGTTAATAATTTTTTAAAAATGCAAAAATAAATAAGCTGGCGAAAAAATTTTTTTAAAAACTCCTGTAACAAGTCATCAAATATTCTCCAGAATATACAATAAGTATCACAGGATATGAGAGGAAATTCCTATGAGACAAGAGAAAGCAAAAATTTAGGGTCTGGAACTTGCCTAAAACAGCACCTGCCCTGAGGTAATTTGCTACTAGTAAAACCCTAAGGCCTTGACGGTTTTTTCCCCTTCATGTGTTTTCATCAATCTTATTATGGAATAATTTAAATACAATCACACTCATTGAAAAAAAAAATAATGACCTATATAATTTGTTGGAGGTCAGATATCTTGCAGCCAATGGTTCAAATTACATCCTTCTTTGGGTGCCTGGATGGCTCAGTAGGTTAAATGTCTGCCTTCAGCTCAGGTCATGATCTCAGCGTCCTGGGATCCAGCCCCAAATCGGGCTCCTTGCTGAGTGGAGAGTCTGCTCATCTCTCTCCCTCTGCCCCTCCCCTACTCACACTCTCTCAAATAAGTAAATTTTTAAGATCTTAGAAAAAAATTGCATCCTTCTTTCCAGTTTTAAAAATACTGTCAACAATTAGCGAGTAGGAGATACTGTGTGAACAGAAATAAAGATAGGCTCAGAATCTTTGATGAGTCCCCAGACTTGTCTCAGGAACCTGTGAAATGGATTAGAGAGTTTAATTTGGCATTCCCGTGTTTTCCCACCTAAGATTTCTTTCTCCTGTTAAAATAAGAGGGGCTCTTCTAAAAGGAAAAATGAGTTTTGTCTATGGCAGGATGATTTGCTGTGAGATTGTGCTGTCATTTATAACCTCGGGTCTGGGTCATGCTGCCTTCACGCCTAGTGAATGCTGATTTTCCGTCTTGCCTCAAAAGACAAGAGTCTGTTTACAGCTATCCTTGTCATTTAAGGGAGCATGATTGCAACTCTCTGTCTTTGGAGAGGTTTTTAAATGGCCCAGAGAACTGTGCACCAGCACGAAATGGCAGGGGTGAAAAATAATGGATCAACTCTTCCTAGCTAGTTTCGGTGGGGGTGATTTTTCAGCAACACTGTTTGGAATGAGTTTCTTTTCTGTTCACCTTCCATCTTAGACCAAGGCAGCAGTGCTCTCTTCCCTAAGGATGGTTGTGATTCTCCCATTTCTTAAGAAAGTTGCCCAGGCCACACTTAGGCACACCAAGGCTCTGATGTGCTTGTCCTAAGCAGAAGTCATCCATTTCTTGAGTGGTTCTCCCCATCCACATGGTGGCCACAGGCTCTTTGTCTTGGCTGCCATGCCTTTCACATTCCAGCCTGCACCCTGGGCTGTGCGGATGCCTTCACAGCCTGCCTTCGTGGTCTACAGCCCTGGGGAAGTCCCCTGACCCGGGCAGGTTGTTCCTCCCACCCTGCCCAGGCTCACCTTGCATTGTCAGAAACTGGAAAGTGGCGAGGAGCTTTTTGGCACCACACCAGGAGGGTTCCCTGGAGAAGATTCTAAGCCCTTTGCAGGAAAAAAACAAAACAAAACAAAACAAAACAAAACAAAACAAAAACCCACAAAACACCTGACATTTTGTCAGGGCTTCTTGACTTTACTCGTGGACTTACAATTTTTTGTTGTCTTGTTTTAGGTGTGGAGGGGTGGTTTGGAGAGGCAGCATTTCCCGCAGTGCTGGGAAATAAAAACTCACCTGGCCAACAGCCCAAGCAAATGTGGTTAACGGTGTCCCCTTGTCCCTGAACGTTCGGGCTCACAGGGGCTTCCTGCCCAACCTTGGGAAGGCAGCAACTGGTGAAAAAATTTATGTTTCTCTTCTTTAAAAAAAAAAAATCAGGTGAGGACATTCCTAACACACCCAGAGAAGAAAGCACATCCATCTCAACTCCCGATGCAAACCAGCTGCCTCCCACGAGAAGCCGGAAAGTCTTCCCAGCCCTGAGGACGAGATCGAGGAGTGACCCTGTGCTCCATCATTCCGCGGAGAGAGGTATGTCCCTCCCCAAGCTCCTTGCTCAGCGCCGTGCGTGTTGGCCCAAAAGTGCCCATCGAAAGTGGGTGGCTCTGGCCGCCCACTGCCCTGCAGCTTGAGGGATGTCTCGAGAGAGGTTAAGAGGTCCTGGGAAAATAAGATATTCTCCATGCACATTAGGAATATTCGCCCATCACATTGTTTAAGGCTGGTAGAGTTTTTTCTTTTCATTGTCATCAAAAGCATTTAGTTGCACACGATAGTGTTCTAGGTACAACATGAAGAAAAGGCAAATGTTCTGATTTCTGGGTGCTCGTGGTCCTATGGAAATAAATGTTCTCAAGGAAAAAGTTAAAGGCGTTTATTTTTTTTTTACCCCCTCTCTTATGACCTAAGTTATCTTTTTTTTTTTTTTAAACTGTGTATAGGTTGTGGAGTTATTTAAATCTGACCTGTTTTAAGAAGTTTAGCTAGAGTGAAAGTCACACTCGCATTCTCTCCTAAATCTGACCTGTTTTAAGAAGTTTAGCTAGAGTGAAAGTCACACTCGCATTCTCTCCCTTTCTGTGTGGAGTCTGTTATAGATGTCATTTGAATAATTTTAAATTTAAAAAATCTTAAAGACTTAAAATAACCCTGAGTGCTTTCTCTGAATGTGTGGATACCTGAACATCTCCAAATAGCTCTTCATTGTGGAAAACTGTAAAAGTAAAATGAAGGAAAGAAAGGGAGAAAATGAAAACCTTGAATCCCGCTGGCACAGGCTTTTTCCAGTGACCTCCTCTAACAAGTGCCTCTCTGCCCTGCTCTGTGCAAATACGACTTTGCACGCTCTCTTTGCTCTCTCTGGGGCTGCATGTCACACCCTTGCAGTCTTGGTTTTGTCCCTCTGACGGCCTGTGTTGTTCGCTGCAGCTCTGGACTGACCCTGCGGGAGCCAGAGAGAACACTCCTCCTGTCTTCTGAGCGGGAGGAGTCCCGCCGCCTGGGACTGAGCACCTCTGCAAACCCAGAGGCCGGCATCCTGGCCCCTCAGCTCCCCAGGCCTGTTTCACGGCAGGTCTCTACCCGACCTGGCAAGCTGAGGGCTCGAGCGGGCCACCTGCCTGCTTCAACAGGAGCTTGGCTCTCTGCACAGCTTAGTGAGGTCCTTCCAGATCCGGGGTGCTGCAGGGAGAAGGAGACACATGTTTACCTGCTGGAGTCCTCTGCTGTAGAAGGACCAGATTGCCTTCCCGTGATGGAGTATAGTCCCTGACTGTCCTCACACAGGAGTGTCCATAGGGAGTGCTCCTGGAAAACTCCGGCTCTCTGGGACATGCACGTGGCAGGCTGGAGGATGGCTGCTAACCCCGGTTTAGAGCGCCTACGTTTCTCCAGAGGAAAAGAAGTGCTCCCCTTCCTCTACCTATCTTCCCACCCTCCACTTCCTTTCTTCCTTGAATATCAAATTCCCTATTGTCAGGTCTTCCCAGACTGAAACCTCCAGAGTTCTGTACACTGAAGGCTGCTGGCTGGCTTATGAACATGCGGAGACTGGGCCTGCATTCCCCTTGGCCCACCTGATGGCACAGTCATGTTCTGCTGGTCCTTAAACCTCCTGATGTAGGTAGTTGTGGACATTAGAGCCCCTGGCGGTGAAATTTCCCAGGCCGCTGCTGACTTCTGGAATGACGGGTGATTTCCCCACACCTAGATTTTTCTTTCTGTGAATAGTCAGCCCTAGAGCTGCCTCCCAGCCATGCGTGAGCGTGGATAAGTCGGCACCACGCCCTGAGGATGTTTAGGACAAAGGTACAGTCAGAGGGAGCGGAGCACTTGCTTCGCCCCGGTCTCGTCTCTCCTCAGCCTCTCCAAGAGGCTCCTGCATCCTCTTCCCTTGGAGCCTCCTCTCATCAGGTCGCCCGTCTTTCCTCTGCTCGCCCGCCCATCCCCCCACATCGGTCATCAACCCTGGCACGGTTTCTCCATTCTGGATGCCCTCCCCTGTCATCTGTCGCTTCCATGGTGATTGTGTTCTCCGTGGCACCATGAAATGTTCTGGTGACGCGTCCTGTTGGACCTTCAGGGAATGAGCTTATGTCATTGTTTTTTGTTTTTTGTTTTCCCCCCTTTTCTCTGCAAGATGAAAAGCAAGTTGTGCATGGTCACTGGCATTTGCAACATGCTTTCCACGCCGAGTTTAGTGGCCCGTGCTGTGGCCCGTGCTGCCTCGAGTCGGGCGCGAGCTCACGGGGCGAGGCCAACGGGCACATATTGTTTGTCTCCGCCCACAGCTGCCCCCGTGCTCAGCTGCGAAGCCGCGACGCAGACCGAGGGCAGACCGGACCTGGCCGCGGTGACCTTGAGGCGAGGTCTGCGGTGCAGAGCTGCGCGATGCCGGCCCCGGTCCCTGATAGATTACAAGTCCTACATGGACACCAAGCTGCTGGTGGCGAGGTTCCTGGAGCAGTCTTCCTGCAGTATGACCCCAGACATCCACGAGCTGGTGGAGAACATTAAATCCGTCCTCAAGTCCGACGAGGAGCACATGGAGGAGGCCATCACGAGCGCCAGCTTCCTGGAGCAGGTAGTGTTATTACTGACCTCGGGCCCGAGTCCGAGAGCTTGATTCCATAGCAGCTACAACAGCTTCTCCGATTTCCTGTCCAGGGCGCCCTAAGTTCAAGGTCAGGGTATCAAGGAAATTGGGGGAAGGAGGTCTGGGGAAGGAGAGAGAGGAACCCGGAGCATTTCTTTTCAGGCCTGATGACTTTTCCACAAGCTTCCAGGCCCAGAGAGAGAAACCGATTTCCTGGAAAGTGGAACAGGCCTGGGATAAGAAAGCGGTGTCGCTCGGGAACAAAAGGGGTCTGGGCCGTGTGGGGCCCCGTCAGCACTCCGTTTGCCAAGTGGGGTTTCCCTTGACAGGGCGTCCTGTCTGGCAATGATGGACAGACATGAATTTTCAGATCCCCATGACATGATGGCAAGACACCTAGATCGATAGGACTTAAAGGAATAAATTATCTTTTCTCCATAGATTATAGATGAAAAAGCACAATTCCTTCACCTGAAGTTACCCAAGGGAAAGATAAAATCAGGCATGTAACATAATCCTTTTGGTCGTCAGTTTTCTCATTTATATATATATTTTAAAAGAGTTTATTTATTTATTAGGAAGAGAGAGAGAGTGAGTGAGAGAGCACAAGCAGAGGGAAGGGCAGAGGGAGAGGGAGAAGCAGGGAGCCCGTGGGCTTGATCCCAGGACCCTGAGATCATGACCTGACCTGAAGGCAGATGCCTAACAGAGGTGCCCCAGTTTTCTCATTTTTAAAGTGAAGTGTCGGACCAGATGGTCTGAATGGGATTTCCTTCTGATGAGAACTGGGGATGGGTCACAGCTGTAATTTCCCACCTCTTTAAAAAACCGTTCCCGGGGGGCACCTGGGTGGCTCAGTGGGTTAAAGCCTCTGCCTTCGGCTCAGGTCATGATCCCAGAGGCCTGGGTTCGAGCCCCACATCGGGCTCTCTGCTCGGCGGGGAGCCTGCTTCCCCTCTCTCTCTCTGCCTGCCTCTCTGCCTACTTGTGATCTGTCTGTCAAATAAATAAATAAAAATCTTAAAAAAAAGAAAAAAAACCGTTCCCGGGGGCGCCTGGGTGGCTCAGTCAGTTAAGCGACCGACTCTTAATTTCAGCTCAGGTCATGATCCCAGCATCCTGGGATCAAGCCGTTTGCTTCATTGCCCCTTGACGGTGGGGTGGCTGTTGTGACCTCAGAGCACAGCAGCTCGAAAGTGTTTCCTGGCCGTGTCTGTGTGCAGTAACCCGTACACTGGGCTGCGGGGTCCAAGGCGAGTTAAGGCAGATTGAGCAAGTTCCTTCTCACTTTCCTTTCCGTTTCCCTTTCGACCTGCTGGTGTCTGCTGACAGAAGCCAGAAGCCAGTTTCTCTCCCAGCCCCTCAGGGGACCCGGGAGAGCAGTCTGGTTACTCGCACGAAGACGTACATGAACCTCAGACCCTCTTGCTGTCCGCTTTCAAACAGCGGTCATGGCGCCGGTGGTCTTGGGTCACGCCATAGTTGCTATCCGTGGAGGGGAGACATGTACATCCTCCTAACCCTGGTCTATGCCAGAAGTCATTCCCTGCCTCCTTCCCTCCACCTGGCCCTGACAGCCCGACGCACAGAGTAAGGATTTGGAGTCACTTGTCCACGGCTGCCAAGCTCTAGTGAGGTGAGAGTCAGAGCGTCTGCCCGGCCATCCGTCTGCATCTTCTGCTCAGTCTGCCCTGGAAAGTAGCTTTGGGGAGAATGAATAAGTACTTACAACTCACCACACGCTCTCACTACAGATGTTTGCTGGGTCTTCGTGCCAAGTCTGGATAGAATTTCAGGTGCTGGGATTGTTGCAATGGACCCTGGGTCATCAGCTGCGACCTCCCAGGAGCGGGCTCCAGGGGCGAGGCTTCCTGGTGCCACACCAGCCCCAGACAGAAGGAGGGAGGGACAAGCAGAAGGAGAGCTTTTATTCTCGACTCTACCCAGCTTTGTACATGTTCACTTTTCCTAGTAGGACTGGAACGGGTTTTAGATTCATCTTGATGTTTATCCCAACCAAAACCTCTTGCCCTAACTTACATGTCACCGCGATGGACATCTATGAATGTTGGAATTTTATTTTTGACCAGGAAACAAGGACAGGGCTTTGAAGACACATATAGGGACAGTGTGTCAGCAAAGTTTAATGTCCCGTCTTTTGGAAAGATTAACCTCCCGAGGACTTCAAAATCTCAGAAAGGTACAAGCTAAACAAATAATCAGCCTAGTGGTTTTTCTGTGATGTTAGGTGGCCATGAAACGCCTGGGATTTTTCTCAAGGTGCTAACCATATTATAGGTCCTATAGCATGACTGTGCAAATTCTGGAAATTGTACGTAGTGGTCATTTCTCCCTTCCTCAGTCCCAGCTGGTTGAGGGGTTTCCCTTATGTTTGCCATTTTACAAAGTAAGCGATAATATTATATATTTCAAGTTACATGTATGCTACATTGTAAAATAGATCTAGCGGTAGAACGATTCTTAAGCATTTTTTGCGAATAAACTGGCCACAGTTTTATGTTGTTTATTACGTTTTGTTATCGAAGGGTTAGCAGACGAGTTGGCGGCATCACCGGTTTGGGGTGACATTTTATCAACTCATTAGCTGGCCAGAATACCAGACAGGTGGTCATCAACTTTTCTAGAACATTGGGTTCTTGTTAGAAGTAGAGGTTTCTGGGTTCTTGTTAGAAGTAGAGGTTCCAGCCCTGCCTATCACAGTTCCTGCAGGGGAGGCGGGAATCCGTGGTACCAGCCCCCTCTCCTCCCCTCCAGAAACGTGCAGGCCCTGGCGAGAACCCCTGTCTCGGACCCCAGGGAAACTGGGTAAAAATGGCGAGAAGACTGTTACAGATGAAGCAAGAACCTGCCACGGGCGAATCAGGGGAGTGAAATGAGGCAGGTCGGCAGCTGAAACAATAGAAAATTTGGGAAACATTTTAGGAACGTTAGGAAAGAGGCCATCTGTGGAAATTACCTCTGGAATTTCTAGCGTGTTCCACTTTGGGAAAACTCCCTATTTCTTTTCCAAAGCAACGAAGCTAGGCAGGGCATGAGTGGGAGAGGAGGCAGGCTGGGGGACCACATCTGATGCAGCCTAACACTTCCCCCACCCTCTTACTGTCCCCAAGATAATGGCACCGCTGCAGCCCAGCGCTTCCCGGGCCCACGCGCTGCCCCCGCCGAGACAGCCTGGCTTCCTGCACCTGCGGAGCTGCGGGGACCTGAGCACCTTCGTCCCGGCGGGGAGGCCCCGAGCCGAGAGGAGGCCCCAGCGAGCAGAGGCCGAGCGGCCCCACAGCCTCATCGGCGTCATCCGGGAGACCGTCCTGTGAACCTGTGGGGTCCCCCCGCCCCTGCAACGCCTCCCACCCCCCTCCACCCTGGCGTTGACGGGCAGGATGGCAGATGGACTGGAAGGTGGAATGATCCCCCCTGACCTTGGAGCGCCTGCTGGAGGGGGCGTGACCTCTGGGCGCTCCACAGAAGGGGGCCAGGCCCCCAGGAGGGCATTTGTTCCCACTGTCCAGCTCCTCGCTCTGCTGACTGAGGACATTCAGGGGTGGACAAGCGGGTCCTTCCAGGCCCATTTGGCTTTCGGAGGCCTGACCTGGAGGCCCCGGAGGCCGCCTCCCTCCAGCCTCTGCCAGGTCATGTGGGCCGAAACTGGGCTGACGATTCTTTGCCCACCTCCCTCCCCCTGCTCCCTGCTCCCTGAGCACCCCCCACCCCCCAAAGATGGGGCTGCTGGCCCCCACAGCCTTCCACTGCTCAGCCAGGGGGCCGTGGGCACAGAAGCAGGACGGTTAACCCTGGTGTTCTGCACGTGTCAAGCTTCGTTTTAGGTCGTCCCCACATCAGTCTCTTAGGAAAAACGGGGAGCTCGCTCAGTGACAAATGGTAATGAAAGACGTTTAGGGAGAGGTTCTTGCTGATTCTATGTATTCGTGCTTGCAAAACTCAAGATGGTGAAGGCCCAACCGAGAATAAAAACGTGTACTTTGGACCTCTGGGCTCCGTGTACAACATTTGTATGGGCGTAGGTGGCCAGGCCTTTCCTTTCGAGCACTCGGGGCAGCGGTGGCAGCCTCTCAGGTCCCCGCAGGTCCCCGAACCAGTTTAAGCAACAAGGCACCTTCCCCTTCAGCTGGTGGCACTTGGCTGAGCAGCTTCCCAGAGCTGCTTTCTAGCCGGGATTACAGACTGGGGAGTCGTGCCAAGAAGGAAGAGGACAGTTACAAATGGCTTCTTTGAGGAGGTGAGGTTTGAGCTGGGCTGGACTTCTGAGGGGCAGGGAAGGGTGTTCCAGGGGGAGGGAACAGCCAATGCAGGAACACTAGAGGACAGTGGGACTTGAGAGCGAAGGGAGAGGTAGGGAGAGCCTCAGACTGGATTTTTTGCTAACAGTAAGGTGCCCCAGAAGAGTTTTTCACAGGGGGTAACAGCTTTAGTTTACGTTTCAAGAGAGCTGCTGGAGACTAGCTGCAGTTGGGGAAGGAGGCTGTTAGCTGAGGGGCTGCCAGCCTTGCTGGCGGGCCTGTGCTCTAGCTACTGTTAGCCGCTTCCCACACTCTCCGTCCACCACCCAGCGGCCTCAGAGGTGGGCATCTTACTGTCCCCATTTTACAGATGAGGAAGATGAGGTTCAGTACCTTGTCCCAGGTCGCTCCGAAGTTCAGTGGTGCAGAAGCCAGGCACACGCCAGCAGCCCATCTCCAGAACCTTCCAGGCAGCCGCGGTTTGGTGTTTCTGTGTCTCTGACAGAGTGCTGGGTAAGGCTTGGAGCGTGGCTAACGGGGGCACAGGTGGGCTCCTGCAAGCCAGCGGGCCAGGGCGGAGGTGGCATTGCAGAGGGGTCTGGGGACTGAGTAACCAAGAGGGGAAGCATGTGTGGAGGTGCTCTGGGGGGAGGGGAGCTGCGGCTGGGGAGGCAGAGCTGGAAGCCAGGGAGAGCCGTGCTGGGGTCCCTGTGTTCGTGGAGGAGGGGGATGCGGCTTCCCATGGCAGTTTCTCCCTTCTATCCGCCCACCCCCAGGCCCTGAATTCTCTGCCAGTGATCCACCTCTTGATTCCTCTAGAGCCCTAGTTGTCAGCACCAGAGCTGCCCTCTGGGGCTTGGCCCCCTTTGCTGGGGTCTCCAGTGTGTTACAAGCCCCGCCTCTCACAGGCTCTCTGACCACCGTACGTGGCCCACGGAACCTGGTCCGGGTGCTCTCCAGCG
This sequence comes from Enhydra lutris kenyoni, assembly GCF_002288905.1. Lineage (NCBI taxonomy): Eukaryota > Metazoa > Chordata > Mammalia > Carnivora > Mustelidae > Enhydra > Enhydra lutris. The sequence continues at coordinate 10,694,598 of NW_019154117.1, forward strand.
GGCTGCGTGGCTGCCCCGAGCCTGTTGTCTCCAGGTGAGGCTGGGAGAGAAGGCCAGGCCTTTCTCACCTCTTGAGGTTTATGCTTTGTCCCACACCGGGACGGCACTGTTTTTAGATGCATCCCTCCATTTCCTCCCCTGAAGTCTGCACCCCTCCCTCCAGCTGCCATCGCGGGCCTTACCGTGAAGGCTCGGGGAAGGTAGGTGGGCGCCCCACGTGCTGATGGCATCTGCTTCTAGCCTCGGAGAAACAGTCTCAGGGATGGTCTGGGCCATTCTGAGGAAAGGGAATTTGCCAGCAACAACCAGAACAGGAAGGGGGTGCGCAAAACCGCAGTCATCGTATGATACTTGGCAGGAGGCAGTGGGGACCTGTCTCTGCTTTGAAGAGTTGATCTGGCTCCCCGGGGGCTGTCCCATGTATTTGCGAGATCTGCAGGTATTGAGGAAGTCAGAAAACTGACTTCTGTCTTGCTTCTCGGACTTAAAGGAATATTACAGTAAAAAATATATAATTGCAATATAATTAGAATACAATATTTTATATGTATTTGCCCTGGGAGGGAATTAGAGGTTCTACAATTCATGTCCCTGCTCGTGTGTCCGCGTGTGGTATACTTAGACGAACCTCAGCATTATAGTGCGATGAACACGGGCGTCCATACCTGACTATACACAGGGAGGGCAGTCCGTTGGCATTCGGAGTCCCTTAAGGATCCTCAGTCCAGAGGCAGTGACAAAGCATCCCAAATGCCGTTACCAGAATTACGTCGGAAGTTTGATTAATTAGCATGAGTAGCTTTCGAAACAAGGTTTCGCTAGCGAAGGTCAAGATCTCTCTAACTGGGCAGAGAGGCCTCGTAGAGTCACCATTGCCTTTGCACCCGTGAGGAGCGAGAATCCGGCCCCAGCTCATGACACTGTCACGGGGTCAGGACACGGGCTGCGCCTTCCTAATGTTGTCACTTGTTGTCACACAAGCTGTGTGTCCAAGTATCTGAGGCCCGAGTGGGACATCCCAGGCTTCTGGGCTGTTTTGGGTGGACGTGCCCGTGAGTGTGTCTCTGGCTGGCGGATTCCTTCGAGCCCTGCTTGCTTTGGGATGTCTCCCCAGTGGCGAGCTGTGGGAGAGGGTGCGCGAGGCTGCCCATATTTACGACGCGAAGTGGACACTTGCGGGGCAGAGAGACTGGTGAGGTCCGGCCGCTCCGCAGCCTCACCTGGCAGCTGACAAAGCTGGGGCTCGGGCTCAGGGCTGGGGGCAGAGTGGCCGCGGGCGACCAGCACGTCGGGCTCCTGCACGGGGCTGTTGGTGCAGGTCAGAGCTGCTCACACTCTCTGGGACGAAGGACTGCGTTTCTGCCCCCCTCCAGTCCGTCATGGACCAAAAGCTTTTGGAAATTAGAATAAACTGACTGAAAATTGTGTCGGCTGGGACGGTTATAACAAGACGAATCAAGCGACGGAAACTTTATCTCTCCTGGTTCTGGAGTCTGGGAAGTCCAAGATCAAGGTGCCGGCACATTCGGCGTCTCCGGAGAACATCTGCCTTCCTGGCTTGCAGGTGGTCCTTGCAGGGTCTCAGGGAGCGGGGAGAGTGGGAGAGAGGGAGCGCTGGTCTCCTCCTGCACCTCCAGGGACACTAATCCCATCATGGGGGCCCCCACCCTCATGACCTCCCGTAAGCCCCGTCACCTGCCAAAGGCTCCGCCTCCAAACACCCTGGTGCTGGGGCTTCGCGCTTCAATGTACGGATTTTGAGGGACACAAACATTCAGTCCATCGCACCGATGTACCAGGAAAAGGAAATAATAGTAACAAAAGACATACAAAATGCAAACCCTCCTCATCTTAAATAGGTTTTATTTTTAGAGCCATTTGAGGTCTGCAGCACACTTGAATAGCAAGTACAGAGGCTCCTCGTACGGCCCCCACCCAGCTTCTCACACCAGAGCCGCTCTTGTCAGGGACCGGGAGCAGAGAACATTCTCCGCCTGGGTGTGCGGTGTGTGTTGGGGTTCCTGTTCTAGCCCCAGCTTCCCAGTGTCGTTTCAGCCCCCAGTCTGCTCTGTGTGCTGGGTCCTGGGGACGCCAAAGCAGCCTGGGAGGGGGAAGACAGGCAGACGCCCTTCCCTCTGCCCCCACGTGTCTCTGAGGACGCCCGAGAGCGGAGAGGGCTTTGGCAGGTCCTTCAGGGTGAGGGAGAACTGGCAGAGGAGACAGGTGGCTGGTCTGTACCCAGCAGCTGGGGAAACGGAACAGAGGGGTGCAATCCCCTACCCCGTCCCGGCCCAGCAGAAGGGCGCAGAAGAGAAGTAAGTAGAGCGGTGCGGGAGGGGCCCGGACCAGCGCATCTTTGTTTACGTGGTTTTTCTCCCTGGAGCGGCTGCCGTGGAAGCCAAGTCTGGGGCTAAAGGGCACCACGTGTCTTCCTTTTCTCTCTGTCTGCAGGAGCCTTCCTCCTCGCACTCGTTCAGCAGGTGCTGACTGAGTTACAGAGTACGGGCAGCAGGCCGGGGGCGGGGGACAAAGACCGCTGAGCGGGGAGAGGGGATCAAGCCGAAAAGGTATAAGAGTATTAAATGCAAAAGGCGACATTTCTCTTAGCTGCTGCTAAGCTGCTTCCCTGGCCCCAGGGGGGCAGGAGGCGCTGGACTCTCTTTGGGTCAGCTTGGAAGACCAGAGGTCCTGGGCCTGAATTATCAGGGTGTTTGAAGGGATCCTTCCTCCTCAATTATGAAACAGGTCCCGGCAGGGATGCCTCAGGGCGAAGCTCTGTAGACCTGGGCTGGCGGCAGCAGGAGGTTGCCATCTTGGGAAATCGTTAAAGAAAAATTATTCATGACACCTGATAAGGCTGGTAAGGAAGATTTTATTACCAAGGAGCTGCAGTGGTGTTCTGCAGTGGGGGAGAGAGATCAGGCTCAACTCTGACTACGAGCACAAGGGCGGGCGGTGGTCAGTGGATGGAAGATGACAAGAGGAGGCATTTGGGGGGTGGGGGGGGTGCTTGCTAGACCAATTCAGGAGGAACTTTCTGGAGGCAGGCCAAGGTGACCAGATACCAAGCGTGGGGGTGGGGGGTGGATTTTTGTTCAACGACTCAGCAGGATTCCTGTTAAAACCAGCCTGAGCGGGCCAAGGAGAGGGCTCAAGGTTGGAGCCTGGTCAGAAAGAGGACTCGGAGGAACCAATTCAGGTTTGGTCAAAGAGAGAGTCTTTGTCAGAATCAGATGAATACCTTCTCTTCTGAGTGAGAACCTCTTGCCACATGGTGCCCTTGGCCTCAGGCATGTCCCTGTCTTGGCAGAAATCTTCTTTTCATTCCAATAGCTGGCAGGACCTTTTGTGTTTTGCCCTAACAAAGGAGCTAGGGCCAAAATTCTGAATGAATCATAGTTCCTCTCTTGAAAAGTGGCCGTAGGTCCCAGGTGTATGGAGACTTTCCAGTGTTTTTAGATCCTGAGCATGAATTCAAAAGGATCCAATGGGGAGCATTTCATGGTGGAGTGGGGACATCTTTCAGGCAGCAAAGGATCCAAGCATGGAGAGTTGCTGGAATTATTTTTGCTTTTGGTAGGAGCTGTTTCTCCCACTGCTTCTGTATCTGCTTGGTGGAGGTAAGCGGGTTTTTGACAATAAATTGTAAACCACAATGTCAGAGGTGTCAAGGGCAGAGGTTTGCCTCTTCGTTTTATGGACGAGGAGCCCAACATCCAGAGAGATTAATTCACTTGCTGAAGATGACACAACCTGCAGATGTCACAATAATTGACCTATGTCTTCTGCCTTCCATCAACACGGACAGCTTATTCTTCCCTGGATGGCCACAGCCTGGAACTCTGAGAAGGTAAAGGAGACAACCCACAGGAACTCTTAAGCAATTGTAACATTAACACTAGTGTATCAATTAAAAATGGTAATAATGACCAACATTTATTGGGAGTCCTTCCAGAGCTGTCGAATTAACTTAGCTGAGGTGATCTTCACAATAATCTTCACAATTCACTAGTTCTTATGGCTGAACTTGGTTTCTCTTGTCTAATTGCATTGGCTAGTATCTCTAGTACAGTGTCAAAGGGTAGTGGAGATTAGTGGACATCCTTGCTCTGTTCCTGACCTTAGAGAAAATACCTCCAATGCTTTCTCGTTAAGTAAGATACTAGCATTAGGATGAAATTAAATATATTCCATCATGTTAAGAAGGTATACCACAGTCTCTAAGTTCTTGAGTGTTTTCTTCTTTTTATTTCTTTCTGTGAAGAGGTATTGAATTTTTTCTCAGCATTTATGGAGATAATCATGATTTTTTGGCCTGAGATTTATTAATGTGGACTATGGTTTTAATGGATTTGTAGTAGTGAACCTACACTGTATTCATGAACAAATCCCACTTACTTATGATGTATTATTTTCTTAATGTGATGTTAGTTTCACTGGGATATTTATGAATGATACTGGTCTATATATCTCTCTTTACTGCTTCTGCTTTAGCCATCAGTGTTATGTTTGCCTCATAAAAAGTTTCCCTTCCTTTTCAGTGCTGTGGGATATTTTAAGAGCATTTGATTATCTGGTCTTTGAAGGTGTGGTAGATTTTCCTGTGGAATGTCTGGAGCTTTTGTGCAGTCTAGTTCCTTACTAAATTTCTCCATTTCTTCAGTGGAATTGGTCTATTTAAATTTTCTAACTCTAATGGTGGTCACTTTGGGAAATTTTAATTTTCCTGGGAAATCATCTAGTTCACATAGTTTTTCCGATTTGTTTGCAAAGAAGTCATTTTTTAAAAAAGATTTTATTTATTTATTTGAAAGAGAGAGAGAGATAGTGACAGAGATAAGAAGAGAGAGCATTAAGTGGGGAAGAGAGGGAGAAGCAGGCTTCCCGCTGAGCAGGGAGCCCAATGTGGGCTCCATCCCAGGACCCTGGGATCATGACCTGAGCCAAAGGCAGATGCTTACCTGACTGAGCCACCCAGCCAACCCTATTTGCAAAGTCATCTTGTGAAGTCATCTCTTATAACTGTAAACTTTTCTTCTGTTGCAATGGTTATTTCCTCCTTGACATCCTTTATTTTGTATACTTGTGTTCTCTACTATTTATGTTAACAAAGTTAGCAAATGATTAGTTTGTTGACTTTTTTAAAAAACAGGATTTTATTTGTCAATTTCCTGTTTCTCTATTCTTCCATTAATTTATGCTTTTATCTTTATTATTTTTGGGCTTTCTTTTGGTTTACCTTGTTCTTTTTAAAGTGTTTCAAGCTGGGAATTGAATTCACTTTACTATTTTATTTTTATTGGCAAATGTATTTAGTGCAATGATTTTTCTTATTTACTACTTTACTTGCATTCTACAGAGTATGATATGTTTTCCTTGTGATTAGGGACCCTTCTTGAGGAAAAAGAATACAAAATTATGAATATAAAACTAGGTAGGAGGCCTTGAAAGGGGTCCATGTAACTGAGGGGCCATGGTGCTTGAATTTCACTAGTTTTACAGTAAATCCACCTCTGTTTAAAAGTAAGGCTTGAGGGGCACCTGGGTAACTCAGTCTCTGGCTCTTGATTTGGGCTCAAGTCATGATCCCAGGATTGTGAGACTGAGTCCCACGTTGGGTTCTGCACTGGGCATGGAGGCTTAAGATTCTCTCTCTCTTCCTCTTCCTCTCTTCTCTCTCTCTGCCCCTCCCCCCACCTTCCTCTCTAAAATTAAATAGATTAAATAAAGAAAGAAGGAAAATAAAAATAAAATAAAATAAAATAAAAATAAGTCTTGGGATTTAAACATGATTTTTGTGGTTGGAATTTTGAGAGTCATCAGCGAAGTCCTTGACACATGAGTAGCAAGAGAAAAGCATGGGAAAGAGAAAGAACTCTGACGGTCTGCGTAGCTTGTGCTTAGTGTGTTGCAGAATTTATCTCAGCAATCATTACCTCATGCCTGATTGCTTTATTATTACCATTTTATAAATGATTAAGAGGAATTTCTGTAATGTTAAAGTACTTGCTGCAGATCACCCAGTTGGCGAGATTAAATCTCGCCGAGTCCAATGTGGCAGCCTATGTCTGTTTCGCTACACCCACCATATTGTTGGCACCCGGAACTTGTATTACAGGAAGAACCTGGAGGGGCATGTGCTGGTGGTGCAGGGTGTTTACTGCAGGGAATCGGACAGAGCCCGCTGACTGCCTCAGTCAGGTACTGCTGTGTAACGAAGGACCCCCAAACAATAAACATGTATGACGTCACAGGTGCTGAGAGTCAGGAATCTGGGAGCAGCTTGGCTGGATGGCTCTGGCTTCGGGTCAGTCGTGAGGCTGCTGCCGTCCAAAGACTCAAGTGGGACGGCAGGGTCTGCTTCCAGACTCATGTGGCTGTGGACAGGCTTCCGTTCTTTGCTGGCCATCGCCTAGAGACTTCAGTTCCTTACTGTGTAGACCTGTCCACTGGGATGCTCAGGACATGGCAGCCAGCTTCCCCCAGACTGTGTGCTCTGAGAGACAGAGAAAAACTGGGGAGACCCCTCAGAGGGAAGCCATAGGCTTCTTCTGTCTTACCTCAGGAGTGACATTCCACCATTTCTGCTTGTTAGAAGCAAGCCCATAAGTCTAGCCCACACTCTCTGGAGCGGAATTAAGCTGCACCTTTTGAAGGGAGGTGTATCCAAAAATGTGTGGACATATTTTTAAAACCACCACAGTGCCATCATCTGTATGGGGAGACTTCAGAATTTCTCTCTGCCACGGGACTTGTCACCGGGGTTCGGCCTGGACTGAGGTCATCCTCCAGAATCCACTCCTTGCTCTTCCTGGAGATCTGAGCCCCTCCTCGTCCTGTGGGGTAGAGAGAAGAGGTCACCTTCGTTCAGGCCTCCATTCACGCACTCACTCGGCCAATATTTATTAAGCGACGACTAGATGTTGGGTGCAGTTCCGGGAGCTGGGGACGGAGCAGTGAACAAAAGACATGACGTCCTTGTGCTCACGGAGCTTTCATTTGAGTGTGAGAAGTCAGATAATCAATAAAGAAATGACTAAAATAACGGCGATGGTAATAAGGACTATGAAGAGAAATAAAGCGCGATGAAAGGATAGGAGGTGACGTGTCGCTGCCCCAGACAGAGCGAACGGATTAGACCCTGCTGTATTGTCTCAGAGGACAAGCTCAGAGAAGTCCTCTTTGCTGAGGTGACATTTCAGCAGAGAGACCTGACTGAGAGGAGATGAGCCATGTGGTCACTGGGAGAGGGCACAGCAAGGGCAAAGGCCCTGGGGCAGGAGTGACCTTGACGTGTGTTTGTGAAATGTTCTGGTCAGGACGGAGAAAGCATGGGAATAATCGCTGGCAAAAGAAATCAGAGAGGCGGCCGGCATCCCTGGTTTTAGTCTCTGTGGAGTGGGACCCATTTAAAAGGACTTGAGTGGGGATTAATCTGATTTTGCCATGCTTCGGGCTTCAGTCTGGTTGCTGGGCAGAGGGGGAGGAAGAGAGAAGAGAGAACACAGGGGACAGGAGGCTGCTGCAATTATCCATGTCGTGGTGATGGGGGTGGCTTATTCTAAGGAGGACGCAGTAGAAGTCGTGACGCATGGTCAGAGGCAGATTGGCTCCTGTTGCAATCGCTTATATGCAGAAGGTGACGTCATCAACCTAATGCACTGAGGTTCCTGCTGCATTTGCAAGTTTCAAGTCAACGGCTGACCATTCTGTGAATGCACCGTGTGCTGTAAGCCACGTGCCAGGCCCTGTGCTGGCATATGGGTACGGAGGTGAGCAGGACCGACATAGTGCCCGCCCTCATATGGCACTTCCAGAACAGCGGGGCAGAGATGCAGGGAAAAGACACATTAGGGCATTCTGGGCTCCATGTTGTAGAAAGTGCTGGAGGTGTCACAGGGCAGGGAGCCTGTCACACGGGGTGGGGGCCCCAAGGACGGCAGGGGACTTCCACAGGCAGGAATGGGGTGGCCGGTGTTACGGGCAAAGGACGACGTCCTGCTGGAGGCAGAAGCTGTGCTTGGAGGAAGTCGGTTCCAGAAGCAGGGAGGAGTTGCCGGAGCAGAGGCGGGATGAGAGTTATAAGCAGGCTTGCAGAGACCCTGGAATTCCAGGGTGAGGTGATCGGCTTTGATGGGAGCCCTGGAAAGAGCCCGCAGGCCCCATCTGGCATGGGTTGGAACGGAAAAAGCTGGAAATATGGACTCCCGTTGGGATGTTATTGTGAACACTAGCAGAGGAGGATTTAAGAACAACCATAATGATTGTGGTACAATGGAGAAACAGCGAGAAAAAATGGAAAGAAATCGAACATCCAGCAAGTGGACTCATTACGTTTTCTTGTGTTAGAATTCTTTAATGGTGTATGTGATAGAATAATGTGTAGCGAGAGAAAAATGTTCTCAAAGAAGTTCTTAATGACATGGGGGAGAAGTTTCCAATATAATGTGAAGTAAAAAAAACCCAACAGATCTAGGAAATAGAGCAGAGCACGTAAGGCACGGGCTGAGCAGAAACGTAGCAAAATGTCCACACTTCTCTCTAGGAGCTGAGATTTGTGTGTCTGACATTTTCCTTTTTCTACCTTCTTAAATTTTTGAAAATTTTCACAGAAAAATGATTACTTTTGTAGTCAGAAAAATTGCTTATCTATAAAGATTACACATCGATTTTAAATCTGGGCTCGCCTAGCACAACCGAGAAGGCTGACCTGAAGAACCTGACTTGGAGGAGTAAGTACTTCGGAGGTAGGACTGGCAGGACTTTTGGGCTAACTGGATATGGGAGAAAGGGAGAGGCAAGAGTCCAAGATAAGTATCGCTTCCTCTGTCTTTTCTCCTTGGCAGGAGCCAGAGCAATCTGATTAAAATGTAATTCGGGGGCGCCTGGGTGGCTCAGTGGGTTAAGCCTCTGCCTCCGTCTCAGGTCATGATCTCAGGGTCCTGGGATCAAGCCCCGCATCGCGCTCTCTGCTCAGTGGGGAGCCTGCTTCCTCCTCTCTCTCTGCCTGCCTCTCTGCCTACTTGTGATCTCTCTCTCTGTCAAATAAATAAATAAAATCTTTAAAAAAAATGTAATTCGGATCAATTTCTTCCTGTGCTCAAAACCCTCCAATGGCTCCCGTCTGGCTCAGAATAAAAGCCAGAACCGTTTGAGTCCCTTACAGGGCCCCAAATACCAACCCTAGGATTATTTCTGACTTGGTGGTCTTACTCTTTCCCTTCCTCCCACTCTCTGCTCTGGCTGCCTCAGTGTTTCTGAACGCGTCCCAGGGCCTTTGCACCTGCCATCTCCTTGCCTGGAATGTTTTCTGAAATCTCTGTTTTGCCCATTCACCTGTTCTCCTCTCAGGGAGGCCTTTTCTGACCACCCTCTCCAAAACCTCAATCCCCTGGCACTCCCATCCTTCCTTTGCTTAGTATTTATCCCTAGCAACATCATAACTTCAGGTAACTTTATATTTTAATTTAACTTGTTTGGTTTTTTTCTCTTCCATTAGAATATAAATTGCAGGAGGGCAGAGGTTTTCTTTTGTTCACTGAGGTCTCCCCAGCTCCTGGCACAGTCTTAATACTAAGCAAATGCTTGCTGACTGAAGCGCCGTAATCTAAATAAACAAAGCAAACGTTCCATTTACTCTAAAGATCGTCAGATTTGCTATTGTTCAGTAAAAGGCATTAGATGGCCAGACTTCTTGCAATTGTAAATTCTCTCTGTTCATTTAAAGTTAAGGGTCCAGGGACGCCTGGGTGGCTCAGTCGGTTAAGCCACTGCCTTGGGCTCGGGTCATGATCCTAGCATCCTGGGATCGAGTCCCACATCAGGCTCCTTGCTCAGCGGGGAGCCTGCTTCTCTCGCTGCCTCTGCCTGCCACTCTGCCTGCTTGTGCTCCCTCTCTCTGACAAATACATAAATAAATAAAATCTTTAAAGTTAAGGGTCCATTATTAAGAATTCCATTTCCACATGATTTATCTGTTGGCTGGTTTCTTTGTTTTCAGGAGCAACATCACTGTCTCTGTGGCTCAGAGATGGGGGTGGCAGTGGGTCCTAGAAGCAGGGACTCTGAGCAAAGTGGGGGTTGGACGGGGTCACCGATGCTCAGCCCTCCGAGGACGCGGGAAAGTGCCGTCCAGGGTTTGCTCATTCCAGCGCATTGCCCTGACCCTCCATAGTGCTGGCAGGTCTCGTTCCAGTTGCAGAACGGCGGGCGTTGGCCATTCCTGCTGAGGGGCTCTGGGCATCCGTATCCACATCCCCTGAGAAGCTGCCCTGAGGTGATGTCACCACCTCCCCAGGCGGAGCTGTGCTTGGGTCTCACCTGGTGTCCAAAGCTGTGGAGTCCCAGCCCAGGAAACTCACCACCTCCTGGCCAGATTGGCGGAGACCCCTGGAACCCTGGCCAGTGAGAGCTACTGCACAGGACGGAAGGTTCCGGAACTCGGGGTGGAGTCGGTGGAGACCCTCTCCCACCTCCAGGCGCCACCGAATCTGTTTTTTTATGAAAGTCACTTGAGCCAAGCCGTCAGTGGGAAGGGCTTAGCCCACGCCCTCAACCTCACCCACGATGCAGAAGCCCAGCGAACACCAACTCACTAGCTTCTGTTTTCCCAGAGGGAAGTTTGGATAACGCAGGCCCCGAGCAATCTATGGGGGGTGAATCTGTGCTGTGCCGGCCCCCAGACGCCGTTTCCCTCCAGGAGCAGGATCCTGAGCTGAGTCAACGAGTTGCTCTGCAGCCTCATGGCCCAGCAGGTGGCTGAGGACCGTCACTGAGGCGCCAGGCATGGGCGGGCAGGGCGGGAAGGACGGCAGAGCGGGCGCCCCACAGGGACACCGGGGCCCCCTTCAGGCGGGGCTGTTGGGGGTGTTACCCGGGGCCACCGGACGCGGCGGTCAGTGACCGAGCCTCCCCGCGGATCAGCAGGCGGACACGCACCGCACGCGTCCGCGGCCGGGAGCCCGTGGAAACCCGGCGCCGGCTCTCCCTTGCTCTCCGCAGCCGGCCTCGCAGGTGAGCTCGCTCAGTGGCTCGCTCAGTGGCTCGCTCAGTGGCTCCGTGGCTCAGGTGAGGCCGCGGAAGCTCAACGAGGACGTTAAGTACCTTAGCAAATGCGTCGGCGCGGGTGGGATCCGCGTGGGAAGGGCCTCCGAGCCCACGCGCTGGCCCACGGTCTCCGGCCGCACCGCCCTGCAGAGCGCCGTGGCTGTGCACCCCCGGGGCGGGTGGCGGCTCTCCGCAGCCCCGCACCCGCAGTCTCTGCCCCGCCCCCCCGCAAGCGCGCTCCCAAGTCCAAGGCCGGCGCTAAGGGAGTCTGCAGGTCAGCGAGCAGCGCCGGCAGAGTGGACTGTGCAAGCCCCCGGGCTCTCCTTCCGTGAAAAGTGAAAGAAATGACATAAATGGAAATTGGAAACGGATTTTCTTCTCTCTGGACTGCATGGACCCCCTAGGGCAGTGCTAGCCCCCCTGTACGGACAGACCGTGGGCCAACGGCACTCTCCATGGCCCCTTCCAGGTGGCTGCCCACCCCTCCATCCCCGAGCTCCCTGGGGGTGACATCTGTGTCAGGCATCCTGCTTGGGGGCCCCGGGCCTGGGGTACGTGCAGGCCACCCCGCTGACTGCGTGTTCCTGCCAGTCGGCTTTGAGTGGGAATTGCCTCTTCTGGTTCCGGGACAAGCTGCCTACCACATGCAGGTCAGTTTCTTTATTCACAAATGGAGGTGCCGCCTGCTTTGTGAGACTGGTGTGTGCAGAGATGGGAGACAAGCGCTTAGAGGGGCTCAAGGGACGGAAGTCTCATGAGGACGCTTGGGGGGCCTGGCTGTTGTTCCTCAAACCCTGGCTGTGGGGGAGTGTGTGTTTGTCAGTGAAGTTACTGGGAGAAATGGAATACGGGAGGATTTCCAGGGAAGACGTGAGGGAGGGAGATGGGTAGGAAGGTTGGTTGAGCTGTTGACGGTGAACCGCGTCAGTCCCGCAGTTGCAGACTTCGGGGAGCCGGGAGCTGGGCAGAAGCCTGCTCTGAGCCACCGCCCCCCGCAGTCCACCCCATCGGGACCCTTGGATGTTACCCAGCATGCATCCTTCCCTCACGGAGCCAGAGCCTCCTGGTGTCGTGACAAACACCTAAGGAGACTCGTGGACACGTTGACCTACTCGCTCTCAAAGGGGCCATGAGAACAGTACTTAGTTGTTAAGTAAAGATTTGCAGACCAGCTCTTCACAAGTCAGCTTGGGGACAGCCCAAGCCAACTGAAGAGCCTAGAGCGGGAGAGCTGGGAAGGGGTTAACAGCCAGCTGCGTGGGGGAAGAATACATGCCCCCCCCAATGCATTATAAATCACTCGCGTAGAGGATGTGTAGCACATTGCATACAGATAAATAATTTGACATCAACAATCTTTAACGTAACGCCATAACCCTGTAACTGTAGTGGGACCCAGTATTTCTTGAAAACTCCATCCTCACCAGTTCTACTGTTCTAGCACCCAGAGTAGTGTTACAACCCAGACCACAGGTCCATGCCTGGTTACTGTCCGAGTCCGCAAACACACCACTCACACCACTGACCTACGAGGGTAGCTCTGATGTGAATGTTAGCTGATGCTTTTGTTTATGTTGATGAGTAAGGCAAAGCGAAATGACTGAGGCGTGTGTCAGAATGTCCCTGTCCATCGAAGATGCGAGGGACTTCTTGGCCAAATTGGCAAATGGTTGGTTTTTCTTCTGTTTCCGTGCGAGTCACTGCTTGGTGGCCACAGACATGAAACTTTCCAGTTTAATTTATAAGAGCATTTTCTCTTCCACTTTCTTAACTGTCGACAGTCGACAAAAGGATAGGTCAAGAGTTTGCTTCTGTCTGGCGTGTAAATGCTAAGCCGCCACGGCCAATGGCGAGCTCTTGGTGTGATGTCACTGAGATCTGTTAGGAAGGGAGGACCCCAGCGCAGCAGCTGGTGTTTCCGTCGTACAGGTGATGGGGAAGCAGAGAGCATGGATTTATGGTGAAATGCAGTAAGGAATTCGTGATTGAGTTTCGATTATTTATTGCCTTTGTTTTTCAACGAGCTCTCATCCATTTTATTAAGGGCTGATAACAAAATTCTGAGAATTGCACAATGGGTTCTCGAGAGTGACGGCAAGCTGGCTGCAGCACACATGGCCAGAGGCACCCCAAACCCAGGGCCCACCTGCCCCCCTAGAGTGTCCGGGGGGCACAGTGTGAGGGTCCCCAGGGGGGAAGTAAGCTGCATGGTGTCCTCTGCACCCCTGTGGTATCTGGAGGTCGTTAGGGCCCTTAGAGGCCACGAGACCAAAACTTCCTTATCCTTCCCTGTTCCTGGCGAGCGAGGAGCTCCAGCCAGTCTGGAGACAAGACAAGTGAGTTTGGGGGCATAGGGGCGCAGTCGCTCTGCTGTCCCTCCCTCACAGACAAGGGCCTCCTACTTTCCTTCTGGTTTTCTCTTGTGATGTGGCTGGGGCTGTGGAGGTTCCATCTCTAACCCCCAGGGTGGGGAACACCCTCTACTTTTCTGCAGCCGTGTGTCCCTGGGCTGAGTTTCCTGAGTCTCTGACCCTCACTTTCCTGACAGCCAAATGGGATGCTGTGGCTGGTCACCGTGAGGACCCGACCCAGGTGTGGCCAGGGATGGGGAGGGGGCAGTTCCCAGCCATGCGCTTCACAGACCCCAGGGCTGGAACAGTTTCTCCTGCACCGCAGCTCTCCCCATGAGAGCAGTCTCATCGCGGAACTGGAAAGGTTCTCACATCTACAAACTCCGTCTTACAAAGTTCAGGAGTGGGGGCAGCCCCAGGGGCTGTGTATTCTCAGCTGGAAGGAGCTGGAGGGGAACAAAGTTGAAGCAGTTGAGCAGGCTTTCCGGAACATTCTGTGATCAGCCCCAGATGGAGCCTCTCCACTCCCGTTTCCTTCTCTGTCTGTTTGGGTTTGGTCGCTCTGAATGATGTTTGACGTTTACTGTAGGGATCAGACCTGATGCGGCTGCGGGAGCCGGGGAGGAAGTCCAGTGCGGGCTGTGCCTCTGGGTTCGCAGGGCTGGCTGTTGGAAGGAAAAGTGGATGTGCCTGGGGCTGTGGGCAAGAGACTAGAAACTGGGTCTGTCACCCGCCACCTCCCATCTCAGGGACATGGTGTCCTGCCCGAGGAACCAGCTGGATATGCCTGATCCGGGTCCCAGGAGCCACTGGAGGGGCCGCTGGATGGTCTCTGCCTAAGCCCACAGTGGGCACTGGTGGCCCAGGTGCCACGGGAGCTGCACCAGCACACAGCTCTGAGCTGACTTTCGAGGCATTTTGGCTGATATTTGTGTCTGCCATCCAAAGGTCGCTCAGACTTCTCTTGTGAACAACCCTAATTTGGAACCATACAGGAAGTGAATTCTGGAAGAACGAAGTCCCAGTGTCGCTAAGTTGACATGGTGGGAGGCTCCCACCCCGCGCTTCTGGAGCACCAAGTGCGATGGGATCCCCTCATCACGTTCTTCCAGGTTCCTATGCCTCCGCATGGAACGTTCCCCCCAGCCATGGCATCCAGAAAACTCCTACAGCACCTTCAAAACCCCACAGAGACATGCCCTCCTCTGAGAAGAGTTCCCCAACACGCCCCCTCCAGGCCTGGTTCTGTACCCAGCACGTCACGACCGCCTCTGTTGTACACGTGAGATGCCTCAAGGGCAGACTCTCTCCTCTTAACGGGGACAAGCTGTGCCTAGTTGACCGCTGAAGAAATAGTTGCTCAGGTTGGCTAGTGAACTTGGCCAGGATTGCACAGCGAGATGATGATTCGTCTAATATGGAGCTGTACTTTGAATCCCTGTTTGTGACTCTTCTGACTATAAGCCACCGTGACTAGAAAGCTGAGAAAAATGTGGCCGTTGCCCATCAGACTGTTTAGTGGCGGGGAAGGAGAGCCGTGATGTGGTGAGGCGGGTGGCGAGACTAGCAGGAGCGGAACGTGCAGTGGGCTCTGGGGAGGGCTGCCCAGGTGGCAGTGAGGCTGTGTGTCCTGCCTCTCGCAGGGCTGCCCTCCGCCTCCAGCCAGGTTAGCTCGGCTCTCAGAGGCTCCACAGGTGGCCCCCCTGAGGTCCTAGCGCTGCGCCCCCCTGAGTGTCTCCGGCAATCTAGTCCTGGCTAGTTTGAAGATAAGGACGCACCCCCCCCACCCCCCCCCCCCGCTGCAGCTGCCAGGGAGTGAGGCTCTAGTGGGCTCCTCACCTTGTGGCTTCCAGCAAGTCCTACTCCTTGTCTGGAAAAGAAGGGCCTGGGCTGGGGGGCTGAGATTCCTCATTCCCTTACCTGCATGGGCTCTTGGCATCTGGTTGTCTGGATTAGGCATTTCTCATGCTCTGCCACCAGATGGCGCCAAATCCCAGCTCCTGCCAAGTTGGTTCCCTATAAGCAAGGGGTGGTTTTGGGAAGGGATCTCAGAGGTGTGGTGGTGTGAGCTGAGCGTCTGTGTCTCTGTGTGTGTCTGTGTGTTTGCATGCAGCAGCAGAGTTCTTTCAACGCCCTACATCTACCACCATCACCCCTGCCCAGTGGAGTTCATCTCTAGCTCTTTGCTGCCTCCCTTCCTCCCCTCTAGACACATCTGCCTCCTAGTGCTGCCTCCAGCACTCCTGGCAAGATCTGGCCCCAGGGCCTTTGTGTGTGCTGTCCCTTCAGCTTGGAACACTCATCCCCCAGACAGCCACAGGGACCTCCCACATTCTCTCTCAGTGCGGCCTTTCCTAGCCATCCCACGTAAAAACCTCCAAACTCACCCCATGCTTTATTTTTAACTAGAAAAACTGTAGTAAAATAGGTACAACAAAATTTTGCCATCTTAACCGCCCTCAAGTTTGAAGTTCTGTGGCATTAACAGGCTGTGGTGTGACCCTGTTCGCCATCCACCTCCAAACCTTTTCCATGTTCCCAAACTGAAATCCGATATCCGCTGAACAACAGCCCCTATTCTGCCCTCCCCCTGCCCCAGGCAGCCACCGTTTTTCTGTCTCTACGAATCTGACTGCTCTGTCTCATGAAAGTCTACAGTACTTGTCCTTTTGGGACTGCTTTAGGCCACTTAGTTTAATGTCTTCAAGCCCTGTCCGTGTTATAGCCCGTGTCACCGTTGGCTTCCTTTTCGAGGCTGTGTGATATTTCTATACGGGCTTTAGATGTCCTGTTTGGATTCCTCATTCGTC
This sequence comes from Enhydra lutris kenyoni, assembly GCF_002288905.1. Classification (NCBI taxonomy): domain Eukaryota; kingdom Metazoa; phylum Chordata; class Mammalia; order Carnivora; family Mustelidae; genus Enhydra; species Enhydra lutris. The sequence continues at coordinate 10,710,805 of NW_019154117.1, forward strand.
TGCTGATACCCACCTGCGCTGCCCCCACTCTTGTGAAGAATGCTGGGGCGAACCTGCTCTTTTCCAGGCTTTACTTCGCTGCACAGCACGGAGCCCCATCCAGCTGTCTCCTTCAGCCCCCGGCCAGATGTCCTGACGATTGCTTTTCTGTGGACGAGATCCCCTTACAGTCCTAGTGCTCCCTTTAAGGCACTAGGGCCAGCTACAGCCCACCTAGCCGTTTTATCTTCCCGTTCCTTTTGAATGTCTATAACTGCGGGCTCCCTCAAAATGCTCTTTGGACCAGCCTTAGTGTTCTGTCACTGAGTTCATCTTTGCTACGTGTTCATCCTGTATGTGTAGGAGACTCAGAGTTTTAACTTTTAAAAAGTTACACATAGACATACCAGAGGTTTTTCTTACCAGAAACTATGCATTTGTGGGATGACATCAGCTCCATCCGTTTCTAAGGCTCTGCCAGCCAAGTTGGGGCTTCCGGGGCCCCGGGGCCACCTGAGCTGCGCAGAGACACTGCCAGCACCCCTGGGGCGAAGTGGCAGACAGCGTCTGCGGACCTGGGTCTGCGGGTGCGGGAGGGTGGGCGTGCTTGCTCTCACACGCCGGGGCGGCCCCTTCGCAGACCTCCCGGGAGCTGAGCACATTGTAGGGAACCGTGCACCTTGTAAAGGCTTTGAACGCGTCCGCTGACCCTTGCCGGGTCCCCACCAGATAGACGTTCTTCTGCAGATGAGGAAGCAAGCTTGGGGCGGTGGGGGTTGAGGGATGGACGGAGGAGTGCGGTGTAAGGGAAGTGATGGAGGACTAAGATGAAGGTTGTGTGTGACGGGAGGGGTAAGTGGATTTTTCCCTCGATTTCGGCAATTGCAGGGGAGATGGAGTGGAGGGGGGATGGTGTGAGGGGCTCCCCCTCCCCCGGGCAGGGGCAGTCACACCCACAGGGGACTGTCGTCTCCTCCAGGGGGCTGGCTGAGAGGTACCCATGAGTAAGCCTGCACCCCCACCCCCCGCCGCTGCTCCCGCCCGGTGCTGGTGACACAAGGGGACCCCCAGGACCCCCCTCCCAGGGTGCTGGGATGTCCACACTAGCAGGCGACACAGCCAGTGTTGAGCGGGTTTCAGAAGACGCCTGGGCCCTGGGCAGAAGCAGGCCCTCCGTGAGGGCCACGGGGTGGCCTGCGGTGGAGGGGGTGGGGGATGGGGAAGACCCTCTGGTTCCCCTACCTGGGGCCCCTCACTGTCCCTTCCCCGAAATAATAGGACGCTTGGCCAGGGCCAAGAGGTGAAGTTCATATTTATTGTTGAAGCAACCCTTACAGACATCAGCGTTCCGTTAAGTAAAGGAAGAGAACACACCGACTACATGACCCCCCGCGCGGCAGAGGGGCGGGCGGGCGGGCCGGGCCCCGGGGACCACGCTGGTGGAGAAGTACATTCAGTGGGTGTGCGGCGCCAACGTTCCAGGCTCACGGGCATATATACTGTATTTATATAATTTATATTTATATATAGAGATCGAGTTTTGTGTATACAAAGAACGATATTGTTACAAATACAATACTCTACTTGTCCCAAGCTTTACAGTAAGCTCTGTTGCACCCTCTTTACAGACGGTAGTACACGTTCACACTGCAGGGGCTGCACTGGATATGTACAAGGAGTTTCCTTCCCACGGGGTCCTCACGCACGCACTGCCTTGACGGGGGGTGGGGACTGAAGGATCGGGGCGTATGTCCCCGTTGGCCGGGACCAGGGAGGGCGCAGACAGACGCGGAACTCAAACCAGCCAGCGGCCTTGTCAGCGGGAGAGTAAACATATCTGGAAGGAGGTGGCCCTTGGTTGTAAACAGTGGTAACAGCCACACCACTGGGTCAAGGGACCCAAGTGGGGCTCGTGGGTGGGTTTCCTCAGCGTGCAGATGGGGGTGTGGAGTGCGAATGGGGGCCTTGGGGGCGGGGGGAGTGATGGGGGAGGTAGTAGGTTACTCTGGGACTCTCTGAGGCCGGTGGGGGGTGGGCAGCGTCCGGACAGCAGACCTGCACGCGGAGGCTCGGTGGCCAGTGCCCCGGGGTTGGCTCGGGGCCCCACGGGGCCCTCTCTGGTGACGGAGCGGACGCTGGGTCTTGGTCTCTGGGGGTTTCCTCCTCTCGCAAACCCAAGGTGGACGGTGGCTCCCTGAAATGCTCCCAGGGGAGAAGGCAGAGACGATGCGTTCTGGGTGCATCCTGGCCAGACTGGGGGTGGACGGATCTGAGAAGCTGTCCCCAAAGCTGAGTCACTGGCACGTCATCCCAGCCTAGCAGCTGGAGTGGCTTTTTGCCCGGGCCCTCTTGGGAAGCTGCTCTGTATAGTCTCCCCCAGGAGATGGGGTTCGGGCATTTACACTTGTAACTACACACATCGGGATGCTGGAAGGGAAAGACCACCCCGTCCCATGGGGTTCCCCAGAACAGACGTGCTGACACTTCCGAGCCCGCCTCCTTGGCTAACTGAAGGTGGGTGACCCCCCTCCCCCATCCGCTGGGAGCAGGGAGAAGGGGCTCGAGCCAGGCCCACCCATGCCGAGCTCTAGGAACACCGCTATCCGGGTGTGAGGGGCCACTCCGACGGACGGAAGGGTCGTGGTGGACAGACCCCCCTCCTCTCGGGAGAGCTCACCAGACGGGCTTTTCCGGCAAACGCTGCCGAACGTGCCAAGATTTCTGTGCCACAGCGACAGAACAGGTGTCCGGTCTCCCCTCGCCTTTGGGTGGAGGTGCTTCCTTATAACTAAGGGGAGACCGCCCCGGGCTGTGCTCGGGGAGCCCCCCGTCTGCTGGCCCGTCAGGGACAGGCCTCCGCCCAGGTGTTCGGGCAGCAGGAGGACCTGAGCCCCTCCCATGATTAGCCAAGGCTCCTGATGCCTAAAACACCAAGAATGCTTTGTTCCTATTTCACCCAGTCTTTCTGCCAGAGGAAGGACGGACGATGGCTCCTGAGACTTCCTTACATCGTCAGACACCCCACCGTGTGGCCACCGGAGGACCTGGAGCCACGATCTGCTGCTCCTGGCTGTGGCGGGGCTGGCCGTGGGGCTGAGCACCCTCAGAAAGTCCAGGGGTCCTGACTGTCCACGCCGGCGCCCCTGGAGAGGGGGCAGCCCCTCGCCGGAGAACGTTCAGGAGGCGGCAATCCCTCTGCCTTAGCGCTTGTACTACAGTGAAATCAAGGCCAGCCACCGACGCCTTTGGAACCTTCGGCTCTCCTGACTCTCAGAAAACAGGAGGCACAGCCATCCCAGGGGAACCGACTGCTTTGGGGGGGGGCGGGCTTTTGTTCCTGTTTTTTAAAACCCCCTTTCCTCCCTCCATTCGACACATGAATACACCAGCTGACGTGTGCTCGCCGAATTCCTATTTCCACAGACACAACATAAATGTCCCGGTGCAGAGAACAGGGACTATATTAATATCACAAAATATATTAGTTTCTCTTCCCCCGTCTCTGCTGAGGTCAGGAACGAAACAAAACGAAAACCAGACCGACCCACACCCACCTACATGAACACAAAATGCTCTTTGGACCCAGAATAAGTGACAACTGGCTCAGAATAATATTATGAAAACACCCGCACTGAACTGAGACCCAGCCCACGGATGAGGCACCTGAAGGGGACACTCGAAGCTCTCGGACTCACGAGGCAGCTGTTTCTAGCACACGCTTGGGGATTCTTAGGCATAGGGGGGAGGTCATTCCTGTCCTCCTAGTTGTGTGGTTTATTACTGTTCTGGCCTCTGACCATCCTGTGCTGCCTCAGGGGCCCTGAGCAGAGGAGAAAGCTGGTCCTGCCTTGGGCACCCGGGCCCTCTTCCTCGGGCGGGAGCAGTCCGTCGTTCCCAGACTCCCCACATGTAGGTGGAGTGGGGGGCACGGGGGGAGCCCACTAATGCTCTCTGAGCCCAGGTGGTGCCGGAACCAGGCCTCAGCCCCCGAGGGAGTGTGTCTCTCAGGACAGGGCTGGGCAGCCCTGTAGGCCACCCAGAACAGGGGAAGGGGCCTCCCAGAGAGGCCATGGGGGCCTTCCAGAGGCCAGGTGTGCCTCACTGGTGATGGGAGGTGGTGAGAGGGACTGTATACGTGTGTGTGCGACAGCGGGGGGAGGGAGCCCCTGCCCATGCTTATCTGATGGTGGGTAACCTCGGAGGACCCAGGGAGGCCGCCCTCCTGAACCGCTGAGCCTTCTGCAACGAGATGGTGCCCCAGGCAGCTCCCCTTCGACCCTTGGGTGAGAAGGCTCACGTTAAACAACACAATGATGTTGAACCTAAAACTAGCTACAGAAGAGGCCTAAGGTTGGCTCAGAAATTCTGGGCAGAGATGCGGGGCGTCCCTGGTCCACAGCTGGCAGGGCAGATCTTTAAAGACGCAGCTGGTCCCTGCCGTCCCCCCACATTCCCACGCGCCGCCCGAAGGAGAGCGGGACCAGGGGCTGGAGGGCGGGCTTGGCTGTGTCCATGCTCTCCCTGCCCTGAGGAGCACCTCCTAGAGGCCTAGGCCCGCGCTCTCTGGGAGGGAGGGCTCCCTGTGAGCAGCACCCGCCCTCCTCCAGACCCACCCCCGGGGGCCCTCCAGGACGGTGCGCGCTGGGCCGACACCCGGTGGGCCGTGGCTGCTCTCCATCCTCCAGGGGGTGCAGAGAAAACTTCCCTGGCATTAAAAAAAAAAAGAAAAAAATGTGCAGACCAGAGAGAGATACGGAGCAAAGAGGTCTGCGGATTCTTCTCTTCCTGTGTGGAACCGGTGCTGGGCGTGAGGGGGACGTCTCAGTGGGCACAAGATGCAGAACGAGAAACACACCACGAGTGAGGGCAGTCCTCCATGCAAGCCGCCCACGGGCGCGGCCTCAGATGTACACGGGCTGCTCCTGCGCGGTCAGCAGTCGGTACATGGCCGCCGGCATCGTCTTCATGTGGATCTGGGGGTGGGAAGGCACGTCAGGGGGCCAGAGGCCGGGGGCTGGGGAGGCATCGACCCCTGTGGCCCCGGGTGGGGGGCAGCACCTCTAACCACAGGGGGCTTTGAAGACTCCCACCCCCCACCCCCAACCCCCAACAGAGACCTGACCCTGGCCTCCTGGAAGAGAGGAATCCACGGGCTTTCTAAAATGTTTGGGGCGGCAGAGAGAGAGCAATGGCAGCCAGACAGGATGTGTTTTCCCAGCCAATGCCATGTTCTTGCTCTCATCAGGCTGTGTTTGGGGTTTTTTGTCCCCCACCCAAGAAGGAAAACCTAAGGAGAATGACGGTGGTTTTTCACTGTTCCCACCCCCTCCTTCCCTTGTAGGTCAGGTGGTGCAGGAAGGGGGCCTGGGAACAGCCATCCCGACCTCAGGAGGCCCTGGAGGGGGGACTCTGTTGATTAGACTCCATCGAAGACGTCCATCTCCCCAGCACGTTAACTGGAAAGACGGACAGAACTCGGGCGGCTCCTGAGGGAAGCCCCATGGATGAATCCGCGAGTCCAAAGTGGAAGGAGAGCAAATAATGCGAGAGAGACTGGCCCCCACTGGCAGGAGCTGCTCTGAGGCCCGGCTGGTCACGGGGCTAGGTCTGGGCCGACACGGACGGTTCTGGCTGGCGCTCGGGGCTGGGGACCGGAACGGACACTCCCTGGAAGGCCTGGGAGGGGCCGCACGAGTGCAAGGCCAGGGGTGCCAGGGGCACCAGGGGCACCAGGGGACCACCCCTCCACTCCCCGCTGGCTCCTACCTCTCCCACCGCATTGGAGAGGATGTGGACGATCTTCTCGTGGGGGGTGGCCACCACGCTCTGCCCGTTGATCTCAATGATCCGGTGTCCCACGCGGACGCCGCCTCGCTCCGCGATCCCCCCTCGCATGAGGCTGCAGATCTGTCGGGGTCAAAGGCCGCGTTACCCTTCAGGGCAGCACCACGTGGTGGGCGCGGGGTGGGGACAGGCCTGTCCTTCTTGGACCCCCTGCCTTCTCATCCCTAAGAAGCTTCTGTGGTTACTTTGGGGGCAGGTGAATCTCTCGGTTTCTTTTCACAACACACAGGACCATGTGCCCATGAGCTCCGCGTGTCATGGGGTGTCACAGCCCGCTGAGCTCTGATCGCTTGTCGTCGCAGCTGGGGCCGGGGAGACAGAGCCGTGTAGGGGTGGGACTCGAGACCCCTGGGACTTGAACATCGAGCTGGCTCATGTTCGAAGCCTGCTTTCCGGGGTCACAGTTACACGAGCCCAAGTGTGGCCAGCTCCCTTGTTCAAACTCACTTCTCACGGAACGGCCACTGTGGCTGGCTTCCGCCGCCGCAGGGCCAGGCCCGCAGCATGCCAGAGGTGTGCTCTCTCCAGGACCTGGGGGGCTCTGGGCTCAGTCCTGGGGGCCCAGACATCCCCACCTCACACAAAGCATCAGATTTTCCCCGAAAAAACATGTTCTGAATTTACAGAGGTGACTTTTCACTTCAGATCATGCATCTTTTCAGCCCGTGTAGACAAGACCTCGGCATTCTGTGACAATGTGCTGTGTCTGGGTGTGTGGACACTGTGGGCCTCGGGGTACCCTGGGGTCAAACACTGCGAAGGTGGTTCCCACACTTCAGACAAAACCAACGGATCCGCTGCTGTCGTCCATCCACCCTTTGTGCATATCTGAACAACTTCTCAAGTTATTTGAATATGAACAAAGTGAACAAAGCCAGCGGATAAAAGCAGCCATCTGCCCCAAACCATGAGGAGGACCCTGGCTCCCCAGCCCAGCACGAGGCCACTGAGGTACGAAGAACAGGTGGGGGGCGGGATGTTTCCACACCAGCGGGGAGCCTCAAGGGTATTTCTAAAGCTTGAAAACATAGCGAAATAAATTTTTAATAACTTAAAACTCTTAACTGCAACTCAAGGGGGAAGAGAATAGGGTTCTTCAATTTGGAAAGATGGAGGCAAACAGAGGGAGGGCGCATCTAAAACCTAAAAGTCAAGAGGGTCACAGACCGTGGACAGGACTGTCCTCACAGCCCAGACCTCCTGTGAGTCCAGAGCGAGGCAAACCAGGACCAAGGGGAGCAGTACTGAGTATGGCCTTTCAGTCTGGGACGGAGTTGTTCTGGAAAGTTCTGTGAATGGATCTACCTCATGCGACTGAATTGTAGGCTTAAAAATGGTTTGAATGGGGGCGCCTGGGTGGCTCAGTGGGTTAAAGCCTCTGCCTTCGGCTCAGGTCATGATCTCAGAGTCCTGGGATCGAGCCCCGCATCGGGCTCTCTGCTCGGTGGGGAGCCTGCTTCCCCCCCACCCCTGCTCTCTCTGCCTGCCTCTCTGCCTGTGATCTCTCTGTCAAATAAATAAAATCTAAAAGAAAAAAAAATGGTTTGAATGGTCCGTTTAGCACTGTGTGTATGTTACCACAGTAAAGAAAAAAAAAAAGGAAGTATTGTTTCAACGCAGACATCCAAGTGATGAAAATACTCTTCAGTCCTACCGTGCTATTCCAGGTTAAAAGAGCGAGATGGAGACCAGGCGTGGGTCAGGGGCCCAGGGGGCTCCCTCCGGGGCTGTGCCTGGAGTCACCAGGGAGCCCGCCCCGCCCCAGTGCTGCACACTCGGGGGCTGGGGGACAGCGGCTCTGCAGGGGCTCACGTGAGCAGCCCCCCCAGGCCCAGAGGGGTTGGAAGGGCTCAGGGGCACATCCCAGACCGTCTCAAGTTGGCAGCTGGGAGCAGCACCCTGCCTCGTCCCCGAGAGCTGCAGGGCCCGGCTGTGGGAAGCACCTTTCCCTTCTCGTGGGGAAGGCCCAGAATTCTCTGCCCGGACGGGATCTGCCCGCGCAGGAAGCCCAGCGGCCGCCCCCACTCAGCCCTCGCCTTGCTGCACACATTCGGGGACCTGCCCGGCTCTCCGAGAGTAAACACATAAGATCCGGCACGAGCCAGAGCGGTGTGTGTCAGGCCTCGGCGAGGGGGCGCGGAGCCGCACTTACGATTCCGTTCTGGACGCTGAAGCCCAGCTGGTAGCGCAGGTCCGGCCTCCTGATCAACACGGTGGTCACCGGGGGGCACCGCACGATGTTCAGCTTCACCCGGGGCTGGTTCTTCAGGCCCTGGAACGGGAACGGGGCACGTGGAGACGGCAGCCAGGAGCGGGCAGAGGAGATCAAAGCAGACGGCACCGAAGGCCAAAGGAGCCCCAAGTGGTCTTATTTTGGGGACCCGTGAAGCAGCCCCACACACGCCGACAGTGCCCGAGCAGGGATAACCCACGGCCTGAAGAGACAACTCAGGCTCCAGAGAGGTCACGGACCCCGCCCCCGCGGCCAGTGCGCTCCGAGTGGGGGAGTGTGGTCGGGTGGGAGCGACCAGTCGGCCACCACCGTGTCGGCACCGCATGTGAGCACCGCACCATCACTGTCCCTCCAAACCCACCCCGATGACGAAACCAGCCGAACCGCCCGTCACTGAGCACGGCCTCCGGCCACCCACCGGGGCCATCTCCCTCGGTCTCCTCGACAAACTGCAGATCTATGTCCATTTTATAGAAGAAAAAACTGAGGCTCAGAGACTCTCGGCAACTCACACCAGCAGCGGATCCAACCCCATGTCTGCTGTGTTTCCAAACCCAAGCGTTTTCACCGACACCACAACGCCCCACACAGACAGCGGGAGGCTGTGTATCACGATGAGCCAGGTTTGCTCAACAAAGACGCCAGGGAGAACGTCAGGAAGACAAACCTGTGCCACCAAATCCTTCCTTCTGGCCTGCACGGGGCCTGTTTCCAGCTGACTTTCCTACCTGGTGAGAGTCCAGGGCTCCTGCCCTCTGAGCCCCGCCTGCCCCCAGTGGACGGCCGCTGGTGCTCTCGGCCTGAGTGTGGACGGGGCCCAGTTTAACATCCCACCTCTAGCCTCTCTGCCCCTCCACTTGGTGTTCTGAACCGCTCGGCTTTCTGCGGGATTGGAGGCTCCCTGTGGCTGCACTTCAGCTAAGGGTGACTTGGGGTGCACACGCAGGCAGCCCTCACCAGCCACTCTCTGTGGTTCCGGAAACTTCTCTAGGAAACTTCTCTGGTTCACAACGCGACGATGTCACAGCGGAGCAGCAGCTGAGCCGAAGCAGCCGCTGTCCTGGTCCACGGGGGAGCCAGGCTTCCGCACATGGGGCCCACGGTCCCCACCCACGGGGCCGGATGGGAGGTCACAGGGCCTGTGCTCATGCTGTGCTTCTGCTTTGGCAGCTGGGGGGGCCTCAACTCTCTGCCCCCTGCGTCCTCCACCTCAGGCTCCTTGTGGCCCCGACAAGCGGCGGTGACACCCGGAGGTCCCTTCCCGTCCTGGCTCTGACTTCACAGCTTCCCCTGCTGCTCTTTCCCTAGCGTATCTGCCGACAGCACCGCGTCTTGACTATTATGCTTAAAAACACCCGTTTCTATGACGTCAAGGAGGCTTGTTTTGGGGGGTGGTGCTCAGATATGAATGAATGTACGGCTGACCCTTGAAGATGCAGGGGTCAGGAGCGCCGACCCCCTCCCCGCCCACTGGTGCAGTAAAATCTCACGTGTATAAACCGAACAGGTAACAGCCTCATCGATAACACGAACGGTTAACCCAGACTTGGTGTGTGGCTTCTACGCTGGTTTCTCACAGTAAAGTCAGCTCGAGAGAACCGACGTTATTAGGAAAGTCACAGGGAAGAGAAAATACGGGTATGGTTCTGTGCTATTATTTCTTGAAACACACCCACGATTCCGTGCTGTTCACGGGGATACCGCGTTTCTCCCTCAAGTGCCTCCTCTTTCTCAGTCACTGGCAATTATCGGTCACCCTCAGTGTGCCCAGGCAGGTGTCAGGCACCGGGAGGGGGGCGGTGGGGGGCTGTGGACACATGTGGGGCCACCGGAGGGTTGAGCTCCTGACCCCGCTCCCTCCACAGTCACATACCCAGAGATCAGGAAGCTGTGGGAAACCAGACGGAAGTAATGCTTAAGAAACCAGCAGAGTAGTGAAAAGCACAGCCTCGGATAAAGCCATCTGTTTTGAATGTTTCTACCTATTAACCGCTGGGGTTACACAGGTAGGTTTTGTGAGGCCTGGGGAAACCTTCCGGGCACCCTGAAATGCCAGAGAACGACTCGATTTTCTCGATCAACTAAAAACAGAAAAAAGTTCACATCGTTCTGGTGGGTTCCGTGTGTGTGTGTGTGAGAATTAAGAGGCCTGATTTGTCCCTCAGTGAGTGAATTTCTAGACTGGGGACATGTGCTACAGGGCTAGGCTTCAAGAGAGGGGCCGTTTGGAACACCAGACCACGCGTCTGCCGGCCGTCCCCGAGCGATGATTCAAGGTGCGGCCTATTAGACGTTGGATTTCTGAGCTGCCATTTTACAGGAGGTGACAGACACAAGTGGTCATTCTGTCCCCATGGCTGACCATAGTGGAATGGTGTAGCTGATTAAGAAACACTGTGGGAGGGGAAGGGGAGGGTGGAAAGGATGGGAGAGGGGAGAAGCCAGAATGGTTTCTATAGAAACAGGAAAGCCAGACCACGATGAGCCCGCGGAAGGAAGGGGAAGCAGTGCTCTACTTTAGGAAAGAAAAAAAAAAAAAAAAGTCAGGAGGGAAGGACCATGGAGGCAAATAAACTGGCCGACTGCTGAGAGGCTTTGCCTTCGGAATTACGACAGGAGAAGTAATGGCTAGGGAAGAAAGCAATTAAAATGATTAAAATGACTCCGTGCCTATAACTCTATTCTAGAAATGCGTTGTTTCCATGGTTTACACCCTCGTTTTTCAAGCTGCATTGGAGGAGGGTGATGTCATCACCAGTGCAGACAAAGAAGCCCGTGATGGACCTGGGGCAGCCGCCCATGTTCAGCAACGGCCCCAGGTGTCTCACGTCCAAGTTTTCGAAGCGGTGATTGATCAGGGTGAGAGGCGCTTGCTAAATTCACGGCAAGCGGCCTCGGCGCGGCACCGAAACAGGCCACGCTCCGCGGCGCCCGGAGGAAGCCCCGCACGTTCCCCGCACTGGTCCCGGGGAGGGGCCGTGGGAGCCGGGGGGCTCGGGGTGTGGGGGGAGGCGGAAGAGAGCATGTTGTCTGGGGAGTTTTAAACCACCATCCCCCCTCCCCCCGCTGGAAGTCCTCATCAGGCACCGGCTGGATTTCTAGCTGACATCAGTGCTCGAATTCTGGCCCCAGCCAGGCTGGGCTGGCCCCACGTCGGCACCAGACACGGAAGCACATCCCCGGACACCCCGTCCTCCCCTGCGGAGGGCGCCCACGGAGGCCCTGATGTCTTGCTCTGCGTTTTCTGCGGTGCTCTTTCATCGCCATGTGGCCTTCTAATTCTCTGATCCCACACAGACCCTTTTACAGACCTCCGAGATCGGTTCCCAGCAGCAACGAACGCTTCCCCTGCGGAAATGGCTTCGATGGTGGTCCGACTGGTCGCTCGCAGAGCAAGCGGTGTGTCCACCCCGCCGGGCGGCCCAGCGGAGAGGAGAGGAGTCCCCGTGTGGTCGCAGAGCCTGGCACTGCCTTTGTGGGCTCAGCCTCCTGCATCTGGCCTGCCTCCCTGGGCCTAGATGCAGCTGAACTCTGGGGAAACCCAGGCAGGTCCTCTGCAAGCCAGGTGCCCAGGGGAGGGGGCTGGCTGCTGTGGGGCGGGGCGAGGTGACCGGGGCTGCCTGGCAGGTGATACTGGCTGCCCCCTGCACCTCTTCCCGCGAGACGCCGTAACACGCCTCCTCCCTGGCTGTCTCGACCTCAGCTGTCTCCTGGGGAAGAGGACACAAGATCCCTTCACTGAGAACCACTGCCCCAGGGGCCAACCAGACACTGCCCAGCGACGTCACGGGGGCTGAGTGTCCTTGCTCCATGGCAGACCCCTGCGTGACCCTGAATGATTACATCACCTCTCCGTGCCTCAGTTTCCTTGTGTGTACGGCAGGCACGACACCAGCCCCTACCCTGCAGCAGGCTGCCGTGAAGGCTCCATCAGCAAATGCGCACGTTCCCGGAACGACGCCAGGGGCGCAGCGCCCAGCAGCTGGTAGCGTCTCGTCTCCCCAGCAACACCAAGCTCGTGGGCGCAGACTGCCTCCACCGCGTCTGGTTCCCAAGGCCCCTCAGCGCTTCTCACGCACACACCATGCTCACAAGTGCCCTGCTGACCAGTGTGAAAGGGCATCTGTGAACTTTCGCCCGTGTGACTCAGTTGCCAAACGTACGTGCATCCTGTATCCCCACTCCAGCCCCTGCCCCTGGCCTTGCCACAAGACCACGGCACCAGCTCAGCCTTCCCTGACCGGATCCGACTTGTCTTGGCCACCTGCAAAGCCAGCCCCCTGCCCATCGGTTCAAGCAGGAACCCCCGAAGGCCTCTTTCTATGTCTTACCCCTCCTTCCAAGTCCCCCTTCGAAATCAGAAAAAGCTCCTTCCTCTGCATGGCTCTAGCTCTTCACCTCTCTGTTGCCATTAGGGTCCACTGAACCCTTTTATTTTTTAAGATTTTATTTGTTTGATAGAGAAAGAGCACATGCATGAGCCTGGGGGCAGGGGAGAGGGAGAGGAGGAGGAAGAGGGAGGGGCAGACTCCCCACTGAGCAGGGAGCTGACATGGGGCCCTATTCCAGGACCCCGAGATCACGACCTGAGCCGAAGGCAGACGTCTACCCAACTGAGCCGCCCAGGCGCCCCAACACGGAACCTTCCAGTTATGAATTATCCTCCCCGTGCAGGCTGACATTCTGGCTTCCCCGTAGCTCAGCTCAGCCTAACGGAGGCCCAGTAAAACACGTCTCAATGAATACGTACGTTCAAAGTAGGTTCATCTTTTTTTTTTTTTAAGTAACTTCTACACCCAAAGTGAGGCTTGAACTCACGACTGCAAGATCAGAAGTCAAACCTCCACTGACTGAGCCAGGCGGGCGCCTCTCGGTTCTTTAATCTTTAACGTACGTTGAGAAGGGGTAGAAGTTATTTAAGTGTACGATGTAGCAAACATAAATGAGGCCCAAGAGGACCCTTTTCTCCCTCAGGGTAAGATAATCTTGTGAGGAATCAGAACACATCTGTGTCATGAAGGACAAAGAGGCACCCATCCCTGCGTCCTCTACACTCACTTTGACTTCCACGGTCGGACTGCCCAGCCATGGATGCTGGCTTTTGTGATTTTTTCCTTAGTTTGGAATAAGGTGGATTCATTTTCCCTCTGTCTCGCCTACACACGCACACGGCTGAGCTCTAGCTCCCAGGCCTTCAGGGAACCCTGAGGGACGAGAGTGTGTCGTGGAATCCCGGTGTGCCTGTGGGTCTCGGGGCCTGGCGGGGCCGGGGTCGACAGACATGGTAACGAAGGCGGAATGTCCCTACTGGCCATGCTGCTGGCAACTCCCGATGTGTGCGACAAACTACACACAAGTGCTTGGTTTCTAAGAAGAAAATCTAATTTCTTCCTCTCAAATACCCACGTTTTAGTCTCGCCTGAGTAGCTATTCTCAGTCTTAGGCAAGAGTGTCCGTTTGGGCTGAACGAGACGTAATTAGGCTCAGGCGTGAGAGGGAGCACACAGCCTGCACCACAAGTCCCCCCTTCTCACGACACCGGGCGCGTGTGGATCCCGTTATCCGCAAGCTCTGGGGCAGGACACGCTTGCTTGGATCACCGCTGCGGCCACTGCGAAGGAAACTGTGCTCTCGGACTTGAAGCGCTGCCATGATTTCCAGCGGGGATGGCCCACGACCTCAAGTGCATCTAGCTGACTCTAAGTGACAGGGCTCCTGAGCGGCGGGAAATTCAGTTAAGGCTGAGACTGGCTTAGGGAAAGGGAGTGCTGTGATTGACTAGTGATGTCTGCAAGGTGCACCATACAGACAGTAGTATTATGTGAGCCAAATATACCGTCTTTGATGTAGGAACGATTTCAGGGAGGAGTCTGCGTTAGTGACTTGGTGGTTCAGAGCTTGAGTGCGGGCCCAGACTTTTATTACCTGTGTCCCCCCTCCTCTGGGCGTGACACTGTGTCTGCTCAGAACATGAATGACTGAAAAGCGGTCCCATGTCCTCCATCTCAGGTGTGTAACATCAGCCCCTTTCCCACCTCCAGGTACCTTGATGATGCTCTGGCAGGTAGACAGAGGCAAGCCCACCAGACTGGTGCCGTTTATGGACATGATCTGGTCCCCGATGTTCAGCTTCCCCGATTTCTCGGCAGGCCCCCCGTGCATCATGTTGGCTATGATCACGGTGGGCAAGATGGACCCCCAGCCAGACTCCACGATCACCACCCCCAGGATTTCTCCTTTCTGCTTCTCTATGAAGACCTGAAAGGAAACCACAAAACCAAAAACCTAAATCAACAGCCACCTGGGGCAGCGACACACATCAAAGCCTCCCCCCGCACCCCCCAACTTCCCATCGTCACTAAAGGAGAACGGCATCTCCCTGCCGGTTCTGACCCGGACAAGCCCTGTCCTCTCTGGATTCCACGGCATTTGGTAAGAAATGATGCTGTCTCTCGACGCCTGTTCCAAGGGAGCAAGCTTGCCGCGGCCAGATGAACAGAAAGGGCTCCAGGTGCTTTTCTCCTGCGGTCCCCGGGGAGCGGGAGGAGAGGCTATGTGGCTGGGGACATCGGGGGGGGGGCATTTACGATTTCCAGAAATAGGTTCTGGAGTCTCTACACAGGCTGCCCTATTCCACAGCGCTCACCAACACCCCCCCCCCCGCCCCCAGCATTTAAGAGTCTTGAGGTAAAAATAAGTAAACAGACATTACAGAAACATTTCTTTGCAAGGAGCAAGCTGAAGAGAAAGGAAAAAGGAGGGGGGCTAAGGTTATCACAACCAACATGGTTGGAGGTGCACGTAGGAAGACCGTATTTCTAGACAGACGGAGTTCTGTGTGGCCCTCCTTGGCAGGGTGGAGAAGACAGGAGTCAGGTCTGATACCTGCAGCCTGCGAAGGTTTGCAGAGACACTACAAAGGGACACAACACTTTCTGAAGCCTCTGACAAAAAGTGTACGTATGTATTGATTCCTAGTCACAGCTGGAGGCTGCTGGGGTCTGACAATGCCCCGCCCCCCCGCAGGCTGGCATCCCTGCCCCTTCTCCAGGCCGCTGAAGCTTGCTGCTGGCCGCTTCTCTGGAGATCTGCCCGACAGGAGACACTCCCCGTGATGGGCTGCTGAACTGTGTTCCCCTCGAAATTCCTACGTTGGAGGTCGAACTCCCAGGACCTCAGAATACGACCTTATTTGGATACGGAGTCTTTACAGAGGCAATCACATTAGAATGAGGTCATTGGTGTGGGCCCTAATTCAGGATGACTGCTGTCCTCACAGGAAGGGGAGGTTTGGACGCAGACATGTACACGCGGAGGGGAGACGATGTGGAGACACACGGAGAAGACCGTTCTCTCCAAGCCAGAGTGAGGGGCCTGGAACACCCCTGTCCCCCTCAGCCCTCAAAAGGAACGGACCCTCTGGACACCTTGACCTTGGTCTTCAAGCCTCTGGAATGGAGACAATACGTCTTTTTGCCATGAAGCGGCCCAGTCTGCCGTGCTCTGTTCAGACGGCCCAAGCGCACTGACACCCCCCGTCCGATCTTGGTGTCCGTGACTGACTGGCACAGGGTACAAAGGCCTGCCAACCCCTTTGGCCCAAGGTGGGACAAGCCTGCCCTGAGATCTGTGACCCAGAGCCCCTCTGGATCAGAATGAAGCTCGTCTCCAGCAAGGCCACGTTCCTTCTCGGGTCCCCACCACCCTGGTGCCCACACTCGCTTTTTCCCGAGTGCCCTCTCCCCAAAACCCTCTGAACAGGAATCCCTGTCTCAGGCTCTGCTTCTAGGGCACAGAGGACACCTGACCTATGTCAGTGAAGAAGAGAACAGGAATCGCTTTCTCATAAAGGTGCCTCTGTCTACTGGATAAAGCCCAAGTCCCTCAGCTAAACGTTCAAGGCCCCTGGCTCTGACCTGAACCCAGTGGGGACCCCTTCGTGTCCTCTTCCACACACACCCCATGCGCCAGTCGTGCCATCTCATTCATGGCTCCCCAGACAATTCCCGAGTTTTCCGACCTTCGTGCTTCCGTAACTCTGGCTCAGGCCCCCAAATCCTTTACGCTTCCCCAAGCACACCCAGGTGTCCAGACCAGCTCAGGGAGCTGCATTCTCCTCCAAAGCTGCCCGTCCCTCAGCAGCGTCCTGCCAACCCCACTCCCCACCCCACCTCCTGCCCCCACACCGTTCTGCCGTTCCCCACGCTGCTGGGACTTCTGCCCGGCCGGCCGAGCTTGGAGAAGTACCTACATCTTTGCAGTTTTCCGACTTGGAGAAGTGGATCAGGTCATCGTTGTACATGTCCTGGGTGTTGAGCAGGTCACTATACTCCTTCTGGCTGAGATCTTCAGGGTTGATCCCGTTGGCCCTGAGGAATTCCTGGTACGCCACACTGAATGCCTGCCCGATGGACTGTGCGATGAGCTGGGCCTAGACAGCAGCCAGAGAGGGAAGACAGCGGTCAACCAGGCAGCAGGACGGAGAGCCCCAGGGGTCAGCTGGGCCAGGTGGTCGACACAGGGCGCAAATCCCGGCCAGAGCCCGTGCTCAGAATTACTAGGGACATGTTTTGCTAAGGCAGTGACCACAAGGGGGCTCGTGGCGTTGAGGGGACAGGACTCAGAGATGCTGGACTTGTGCCGTGAGCGGGACTGGCCTGCACGATGATGAGCCTTCCTACACCCCGAACGATGCTCGACTGCCCCCTGGATGCTCCTATGCATGTAACACCGGGAACAAACCACGTGTGTCTGTGTCTGGGACTCGACTTCAGGTTATATAACACACAAAGGCATGACTTGCCCAGCTCTAATGCACGTGGAACGTTCCAAGAAGACAGCTGCCGTGTCAACTGGGAGAAGACGACGACTGGCTTTGTCTGGCACTTTACTGGAAAGAAGCGTCATGACTCTGGAAAATCATTAGCCTCAATGCTCGTCATGGCATCTGGGATTCGCACGGCGAGGGGGTCCCGTAGGGGTCGGGTGTGCGTATCTATTTTCTTATGGGCCCTCCATTCAAGATGTCACATGCAAGTGTTTATGACGGCCAGCGAAACGCCGCGTTCTCACGTCTAAACCTATTACTTCAAGGAGGTGAAAGCCTCTGACGACTCCACTGTTCCTTTGGGCATGGCTGGCCCCAAGCATCTACATGCTGGAGGAAGGACCGCTTTATTTTAGCTGCCTTTCCTTTCATTTTCCCTCTGTGTTGCATGTACAGCAGTACTTCAGCTTGTGAACAGATTTTCAAAAGGGCAGGTTATATTATCTGTGAATTTTATCTCAGGACAGGAACAGAGCATCACAAAACATCTGTTGTACAAAGGGGGTTCAAGGTCCCCTTGAGAACCCTGCTTGGGTCCAGCCCCATGTTTTCCGGGTGAGGAGACAGAGGCCCAGAGACACGAAGGAACCTGCTCACGGTCACACAGCTCATAGCACAGGAAAGCTGCTTCCGTGGCTCCTTTTCTGGCACTGGGCTCTGATAGCCTCTCCCCGCACCAAGTCATCCAGGCTGTGGGTTCGGCGAGCCAGCAGCCACCGGGCACCTCTCCCGTGTCCGTGCTGCATGAAACGCGACCCAAGGACCCCTGCAGCGATCTGGACGCCTGGACCACGACTGAGGGAAGCAGATCAGCGCCACAGGCCCTCGTCCTAAGCTCCTGAGGCCATGTTTCAGAATCTAGAAATTTTTAGACTTCAGAAAGGGAAAAGCTGCGTCTATCATCCATTGTCTAAAAACCCCTTTAGAACCTGGGGAAGTGCCTGCTCTATAAACAACCAGTAATTTTCCTGCAGCAAAACGTGCAAGACTCATGGTGAGCGGGACAAGTCCTACACGCAGTCTCCAGCAGCTCTGGGCAGGAGTATCAGCCAGCTGATGACAAAAATCCCTTTTGCTTCTCAGAGCCCTTTTTCTGCTCCACCCCAAGATTTATTTATTTTAGAGGGAGAGAGAGCATGACTGGGAGGGGCAGGAGGAGAGGGAGAGAGAGAATCTTAATCAGACTCCATGCTGAGTGGGGAGCCCTACCTGGGGCTCCATCCCAGGACCCTGAGATCAGGACCTGAGCCAAAATCAAGAGTCGGAGGCTTAACCGACGGAGCCACCCAGGCGCCCCTCTGGGAGCTCGTTAGAGCTGGAACCGGAGGTCTTCCTTGTCATCCCCATGGCACAGGCAGTTGATAGTTAAGGTGTTTGCTCCCCCGGAAGGGGGTGACACGGGCTGAATCCTGGCAGATGGATGCCAGAGCCCACCCTCGTACCCACCCTGTGGGACTGCCTCTCCGTAGAACAACAACGAAAATCTCGAGAGCAGTGTTTTAAACACACACACACACACAATCCTAAATCCCCCTTCCTTGCCTTGCCCTCAGGAGTTTGGCTAAAAACCGCTAAGGAGCAGGGACATAAGAACTGGCTGAACTCTTCTCCTTCTGTGACTCTGGGAACTCCACGAGCCACGACAAGGACCCACCGCCCTGTCCTGAGTAAGAGGGGGAAGGGAGCGAGGCCTCGCCCCAGGCGTGAGCAGCAGGGCCGGGACCACGGCCGGGACCACAGTCGGCTCACAGGCTGCACGTCCCTGTGGACGCACAGGCCAAACGCCCAGGCTGCTGCTGGGTGGGCGGCCCAGGGAGGGGGCTGCTCTCCCTTCACCAGCTCGGCGGCCCCCTGCCTGTTCGTGGAGGCGGGCTCCAGAGCCCGCTCTCCCAGCTCTGGAAGCAAAGCGTTAAGATCCCCAGGCCCACTCTTGTCTGAACTGCTGCTTCCCCATCCTTCCCTTTCTTCGGGAACTCCTGAGGACAAGCAGCCCCTCCTCGGAAGCTGCAAGGCAGGCGGAGGGGCGGAGGATGACAGGCACCTGCAGCCCCGGGGAGCCGGCCTAACTCCACCTTTTCACCCGCCTGCAGGACACGGGAGCTGTAAGCTTTGAAATCCAGCTTTCGAAACCTTCTGAGAAACTTCTGAAGCCCATCCGCTCCCGGTCTGAGCGCTTGGCCTCAGGCTCAAAGGGACAGCAGGGAGAATGCCTGGGAGAGGCGCGTCAGGCCGTCTGCCATCTCAGTGCTCTTGTCCCCAGGGCCTGTGTGCGAGAACTGGACCAGTATAGGATACTGCAAAAAGCATGAGCATCCCCACGGCCCTGCGGCCGCAGCTGTGACGGCTCTGAGTCCCCGGGGAAGAGAGCCTTTGCCTCCTGACTTCTCGCAGGAAGGCAGTTTACTGCAGCGAGATGAATGCTCTCCTGGAGAGAAATCGTCTCCTGGAAGGAGTCAGGGCGACCACAGGCAATTTTTCTTGAAGGAGCAAAGGCTCTCTGCTCACTATGAGGAAAGAAGCTTACTCCACTGTGGCAGGAGGAAGATCTCAGTCAAGAGCATTGACAGGGACGTCCGGGTTGGGGGGGAAGGGGGCTCTGTGGTTCCAGACCTTCCAGGCTGTGGTCCTGGCCCTCAAGGGAGCTTCTAAGGCCTATCAAGCTTTCAGAGAAGCTGGGTCCTAATGCGGTTTGATGCCTGGACGCCTCTCCAGCAGGTCCAGGGATGACGGGGGAAGAAGCCAAAAAGAACGGGCCCTGCCTCTGTCATAAATGACTTTTCTCTGTTGACCATGTCACCTGGAAAGATGGGGGCTGAGGATCCCTGGGTTTGTGACAGGAGCAGCGGCTGGTCTTCGTAAGGACTGGGAGTGGGCGGGTGGTGCTCCTGCCACTGTGGGGTGGGGGGTGGTAGGAGCAGGAATCCCAACTTTCCTGAGGTCTAGAGGGCAATCCTACACAACCGAGAACTGCCCTCATGCCCAGGTGAGATGTGCTTGGGGTCCCCACAGGACTGACCACCTGACCACATTCCTTCTGCTCTTCTTCTCTCATTCTAAGCTGTCCTCGAACTACATGAGCAGGTCCTGGCCTCAGGGACTTTGCACTGCTCTTCTCTCAGTTGATACAGGTCTCTCCTTAAATGTCACCCCCCCAGAGACGACTTTGTTGAGTACCCCATCAGACACAGCTCTTGTCCCAGTGTTATTTTTGTTTATAAAACTCCTCACCATTAAGTTCTGTATTAAGTATATTTACCTAATTTATTTTCTGTCTTCCTATAAGCCTCATGATGAACACTTTGCCTGTTAATTCAGCTTTGTTTCCCATGTACCTGTTTTGTGCACGATTAAGGAGACCGATTCGGTTTCTGAGAAAGAGCATCTGGCCCCCCAGGGGCCGCCCAGGTCACCCAGAGGGACATCAGGGGAGGCAGGCTTACATCCTCAGACTCGAAGACGTGGCAGACCATCTTGTACTGCCGTTTTCCATCCTGGGACGGGTGGGAGGCCTCCACGTTCTCCTGGGAATTGGAGCGGGGCAGCCGGCGGCGGGCCATCAGCACCACGATGTTCCCGATGTCAGCGATATAGGAGATGGTCCTCAGAGGGTGGTCCATCATCGTCTCCTGGGGGCGCAAGGGAGAGGATGCTAAGTCCAGGAGGCAACGAACGGCCCAGGAGAGAGTCTGCTGCCCCACAGCCTGGCCATATGTGGTCCATATATGGGGCCCAGGGACACCCTGCAGAGACAGCGGGCAGCCTCACACGCCCCCACCCAGGCCCGGGGGCGGGTCCCTGGACTAATAATACAGCCAGAGCAGGAAGTGTCTGGGGCCCGTGGGAAAAAACTTCAGTCATTTTATAACCAGTAGAATCTCTGGTGGAGAAGTTAAAAAAAAGAAGGTACAACGATGCACGGGTGATGGCTGTAGTGTGTGTGTGTGTGTGTGTGTGTGTGTGTGTGTGTGTGTGTGTGATTTTAAACACAATTTCTTCAAAGGCTGATCTGTTCAAGTTCATCAATCTCCTCATCAAAACGTACGAGATTATTAGCAAACAACATCCACGGCATACATGTCCCTTTGATCTTTAAGGGACCGGTCCCAAGAGCAGCACCACACCCCCGCGCCCCCCGGCAGTGGGCACTGCAGACATAGCCTTCCAGCGTGCGTGGGAGCCAGTGGCGAGGACAGTGGTGCTAGGGACACGGGCACAGACTCTGAGCTGCCCTGTGGGGCTGGGCACGTCCCCCCCCCGGGACAGGCAGGCGGGCCGGCTCGTACCTGGGAGTCGGCATTCAGCACTTTGATTCTCTGGGTAGAGATGAAGAGGTCCACCTCGGTCATTGGCTGAGATTCACCTTCGGGAGCCTGAGAAGAGAAACGCACACCGGGGGAGAGCTTAACCCCTTCCCCGACTCCAGTGCACGGCAGCAAGGTCAGCTTACACACAAAGGCACTGAGACACAGTCACCAGAACGGCAGTGCGGACTCCAGATTTAGACCGCCAAGGCTGAAGGGACCACAGAGGAGGGACTCGCGGACGAGTGTTCGCATCGCCAAGTCATAGCGAAAAATGCCAAATTCCCTCTGCGTCTCCCCCTACGGAAGCAGTAACTCTCTGCTGATTTGACTCTACGAGCAACGATCGTGAATGCCCTTTCAGCGGGGCTCGTGGGGCCCAGCACGCTGAAGAAAAAGGGCAAGTGACCCATTCCCCAAGACCCTGGAGACGTCACTTAGAGTCTGCCCCTGGCCAAGTGATGGGGGACGACGTTTGTAGCAGGTGCAAAAGGAAGTCAATTGGATGCAGTTCTGGTAAGAGGGTCTTCACGTTCATACACCACCTTAGCAACACAGAAGCAGTCCCCACTCCTGAAGCCACCCCCTTAGGAAGGAACCCCAAATGCCTCAACACCCCACGGGCAGCCCGTAAGCACCTAGAAGCTCCATAACCCAAAAGCACATCTGCCTGGTTCGTTTAGGGTTTAACTCCGCACAGTGTGGTTATTAGCGAGTTTTCTTTTTTGCATCCAGCAATCTGACAAAATCCACAAGTCAAATGTGACTGTAATTGAACAGACCCAAGTCCCTGCCGCATTAGTGCTCCTGAACGGTGGGAACTTCTGTGCTACCACAGACTTCATTTAGCATCTCCAATCTGCTCCCTGTTGTTTCTCGGATATGAAATGACTAATGAGCAACAGAAAACAGCCACTTTAGGCAACTAAGTTTTGAGAAACGTTGGCTAATGGGGCGGTTCAAAAAGAAATCTGAACGAAAACTTGCTGGATGCAGAAAACAAAAACACAAAATAATAAAAAGGCAGAACATAAACAAACGAAAAGAACAGGCATAACACCAAGCTGATGAGGTTGTTTGTACTGCACCTTCTTTCTGCTTTTGGCTAATTTCTGGGCCATCTGCTTAGCATGGAACAAACAGAGACAGGAGAACAGTTAGAAAAGAATTTGCAGAGACTCAAAGTCGAAAAGGGAATCGACAAACTGGGATCGAGAGGGGCATAAAGCATTTCTGGGTGAGGAGGACGGACTTAAAAAAAAAAAAAAACCCTAGTCTGCAGACAATCAGTTTCCTAACTCAAAATTGAGTAGGTGGCGGGGGCCGAAGGAAGAAGGAAAAGGCATTTGATGCTTTCAAAGAACCAACTTGGTTCAGTTACTTTTCTTGTTGGCCTGTTTGGTATTTCATTGGTTTCAATCCGCATCTTAATTTCCTTCTACTTTCTTTGCATTAAATTTGCTGATTTTTTCTTGCTTCCTGAGATGAAAATTTAAATTACAGATTTTTAACCTTTTCCCCCGATATTATTTGCTTAAAACTGTGACTCTCCCTCCAAATACTGCCTTAGCTGTATCCCACAAATTTTGATATTTTGCAATTATCACTTCAAAACATCTAATTTCCAGTGACTTCTCCTTTGGACTCTGGATTATTTAGAATTGTTATTAATTTTATTACATTGGGGGATTTTCCAGTTAGCTTTCTGTTACGGATTTCTGAAGTAATTCCACTGTGGTTCGAGAGCATACCTGGTTCCAAACCTTTTGAATTGTGCTGAGTCTTAGCCCTGTGGCTCAGAACACGACTGACTATGGTGAATGTCAGGGGGAATTCAAAAGATGCATTCTTGCACTGTTGGGAACAGTGTTCTATCAACTGTCAATGAGGTCAATGATGCTGGTCAAGGGTATGACTCAAATCGAGGTACATGGTTTTTTTTTCTCTGCTCATTCTAAAATTTACTGAGAGGTGTGTTAAAATCTCCAACTGTTCCTGTGGATTTGTCTGTGTCTCCTTTGGCTCTGCCAATCTTTGCTTTATCTATTTTATATCCATGTTATAAGGTACATATGTCTTTAAGGTGCTATGTCTCCCTACGGATCTTTTTCTTTTTCTTCATCTTTAGTAATTCTTGCTTTCAATTTGTGTCACGTTAATATGGCCTATTCCTAACCAGAAATAGGTGTAATATTCCCCCCTTTGTTCATAAGTAGAAGCTAGTATGGTTGATTTAAAAAAAGAGAGAGAGAGATCGGCTGCAGCCTGATTGTCTAAAACTGAATCCTGGCTCTGCCACCAACGAGTTGTGTGACTTGGAGCAAGACACTTACTGTCTCTGTGCCTCAGTTTCCTCATCTATAAAACAAGGATAAACACGGGACTATTGTGAGCATAAAATACGTATATGCAAAGCTCTCGAATAGTGCCTGGTGCGTTATGAACGCTACATTTGTGTTTGTTCTAGAATTATAATTTACCCATGTCAGAATGCAGTTTCTTGGCTTTGGTAGGGCTTGCTGGACACACACAGATCTTGCGCGAATAATGGTGAGTCAGTGGCCAAACCCAAAAGACTGCTGCGGTGGTGGGGGCGGGTGGACGATCGTCTACTCTCTCACGCTCCCTGGTACTCACCTGCGGAAAAGCCCTTTTGCTCCCAGCCGCACACCTCTGTTTCAGGAATGAGTCAAATGTGTTGTCTGTTCTACCTCACTGTGGAGAGACTGCATGAGTCAGGGATCCTAACACCACGTACTTACTCTCTGGGACAGTCAGGAAACTAGGGCAGCCCCGCTCTCACACAGGCTCCCTGCCAGAGCGCTTACTGTGGTCATGAATCCATGGGGAACAGTCAGCCCTGGGAAGGTCAGAAGGCAGCAAGGGCCAGGGGCATCCTGACTGCATATGATGGTGGAAATGTGTCTGTGTCTGTGGGGCGGCCCCGCCACACCACGCAGGTTCCTGTGTGGAATCTGTGAGTCCTCCTGGGGGATATTCTCATCTGTATCAGCTCTACTCCTCATGATTAGTGACAGCTGTGGGGTCCTACTGTGTGTGTGTGTGTGTGTGTGTGTGTGTGTGTGTGTGTTCTACGACTTCCCCTGAAATCACCTGCCAGGAATGTAAGAATCTCTTAATATTTTTGATACCAAAACCTAACAGCTGTTGGTCAAAATTCTTCACTCTAAGCAGCAGTGATCTGAAAGGTCTTCTCAAAGGAAACAAAGTCTGCTACAATGGAATGACCAAATTCTGTGTGCGCGCACGTGTGTGTGTGTGTGTGTGTGTGTGTTTACTGGAATGGGTGACGAGGAAGGGATCAAAAGGGCAAACTGAGTTTCATGAAGGGTATTCTAAAGTAACTTTTAGGGAGTTAAAGGTCTTTTAGGCACTTAAAGTAATACCATCTTTCCACCACAGGATATTCAGGTGCCCTGAAACAAATCCTAATTTTTTAAAATTTACACGTGACATTGGGAGGGGGTTGGATCCGGAATGAGAAGTTGCAGGAGCAGAGAAGCCCAGGAGAAACGTAGGGCCAGCACGGGTCATAAGGCAAGGAATGACACCATCCATTTAATATCCCTGTGTTTCACGGGACTGAGTATGGCTTGCCCCCCAGGAGGCTGCGGTGCAAAGGACACAGACTGTGGCACAGTGGTTGTCCACCCACTCATTCTGCAATGCGACATGAGGGTTTACGGTTAATTCTCTCTAGGTTAGTCACGCTAGGGAACCTCCTGATGATTCTAGCTTTCCTTTCCCCAGCTGACATTCACCGAGCCCTTGCTCTGAGCCAGGATCCTTCTAAGTCATTCATGTGTATGGCAGTGAGAAAGCTTATAGTAACCCTGTGAGGTAGGCACTGCAGTATTCTCCTCTTGCGGAAGTGGAAACTGAGGCACAGAGAGACTAATTAACTTGCTCAAGGTCACAGCTGTTAAGAGGCAGAATAGAGATTCAAACCCTGGAAGTCTCACTCCAAACCACTAGTTGTCCAACTGAGGCAAGTCTCGCATCTATAAACTTCTCACTTTGTAAACAGGGTTAATAATACCTACCTCCCAGCATTCCCCACCCCTCCATTTTTAGGAGTAAACGAGTTTGTGGAGTTCATGTGAGTTCACAGGAAGAACCTGCTTTAAGTGTTAATAGCCTCTTCACTAATCACAGCTGGGAAATCATGTGGCTTACACAGAGTTTCAATGATAGAAATTTTAATACTACAATTAAGTCCTGATTTTTGGCATTTCAAGAAAACCTTTCCATAAAAGAAGAGAAAAAAATCTGATCTTTTCGGACAAGCTAGTAACGACAGATATGAGCATGTCTGATAATGAATGCTCCTTACACAAATGCATACACCAAAAAACATCCAACACCATTTGTGAGCTAATCACACGAGCTTCACAAATGTGGGAAGAATGGAGACACAGACGCCACACTCAGGCGTGGACACGAAGCAGTTTCCAGGGCTCAGGTAGGGCTCAGCAGGGGAGCCCGTCTTCTGGCTGAAGAGCAGAAAATGCAGCGGGCATGAGGGTGGGATGGAGCATGGGGACGTAGTGGAGAGAAAGGAAGACAGGGACCTAGCCTCCCTGGCCTCGGGTCTGGTTCTCTGGGGAGGGTTACGGCATGGTTCCCACACTGTAGGCGGCGGGGGTGGGGGTGGGGGGGCCATATATGCTGCCACCAGGCAGGGCAGAGGTTTCTCCCAAAACGTGTTCCAGAGAATCTGACCACAAGAGTCAAGTGGGTATCGCACAGTGATAGTGCATTCCGTGTTCAAATAATGATGAGGCTTTCCCATTATACCAAGCGAATTAGCTCAAGTACAGGACTTCTCAAAAATCTTTAATAGGAAAACACAGATGGCAAATATCGAAAAAAGAGAGAAATTCTGCAGTGTCTCCTGAGCTAATGTGCCAACAGAACCTTATGGGTGGGGAGTGCTCAGCTTGACTGGGATGTCCCAGGGCAGTGGGAGAAGAGATACCCCGTCAGGCTGGGGTGGTCTACCCTTCCCCAAATTGTAGGGCATGGGAGAACCTCCTGGAGGGCTTATGAAAACACAGATTCCTGGGCCCTTCTCCCACCATGAGTTTCTGACTGGGGTGGGCCTGAGAAGCTGCATTTCCAGCATTGCCTAGTGGCGCTACTGCTGTCCGGGAAGGGCTCCCATTTTGAGATCCACTGCTTGAATGCATTCCTTGTTGGATCTGGGTTTCCTAAAAGGATATTATTTCTTCTCAAAAATAGCAAACAACAAAGGCAGAAAGAGTACATTAGGGAGGGTCCAGAGATGAAAAAAAAAAAAAAAAACTTAAGAATAATGGCAGATGTCTTCTGATTCTGCTATTGCATTTAGATCCACCTTACTTATTATATGTTGGTAGATGGAAAAAAACTTTAATTTCAGATTCCTCAGCCTGCCTCTGTTATTGCTACTTAAACACTCTTCTTGGTTCCCTTCCAGACTACACGTTTCTCAAGGTCAAGGACTGGGTCTTGGGTGGTTTTTATCTCTTGAGATGCCTATCACAAGGGTCTGTAAAGGAACACTCTGCTTCCTGAGCCAAATTCCTTTGTTTTCTTCTTGAGTTAAGTAGAAAATTTCTGGCCAAACCACAACTCCAAATTCTCTCCCTAGCTGGCAAATAAATCCACACGTCTTTTAAACTGAGAAAATATTCATTCTTCAAACTCCAAGTGTAAATCCAAGAAGCACCCCAACCGACCAACGGAAGAGAAATTTAAAGTCGGTTCTGAAAGTCAAGCTTCAGGTTTGGTGTTTGCTCAGGGACAAGCAGCTAGAACAACCCTGTCCACGCAGGACTGGGGCGAGGAAGGGCTCAGCCATCAGCCGCATCCACCGGGTCAAACCAACCACGTGGGCAGAGGTAACAAAGAGGGGTAAGGCGGGGATCCCCGCAGGGAATCGGGGGAGGAGGAGGAGTTGGAAACAGGAGGAGGACACCCTCTGTCTTGTTCAGATGACAGCACCAAGGCGGAAATTACTAATCGGTTTAGGTCCAGGATATTGCTAAAGGGATTTCCGAGTAAATTCGCAAAGCTTTTCCTCTTTCCTTCCTTCCTGGACAGACACTGTCACATCTGTAGCTTCCTTCCTCTCGGCATCTTTAGAGAGGTGGCCTAGAATAACTCCTTTCTGAAAGGTCAACCTCTTTGGGAAAAAGCGTGGCACCAACTCCCTTAGAGAAAGGGGTCTCCCTGGCAGGTGCGGGAACCACGGCGCATGCGCCCGGGAGACCAGCCCGCCTGATGGGGATAGATGCTCTGCCCCCGCCCCCCTGGCGCCCTCTGCCGGACGTGAAATGCCGGTGCACATCCTGACAGCAACTTTCTAGGGTAAATGTGGGTCTGAGCACAGACTCTGCCTAGAACTTGAGAAAGAGGCTGGGTGTAAAGTCAAGCAATCTGACAGGCACTTCAATGGAAGGAAAAGGAACCGGAGGCGGGAAATATTTGATGGCAGGCAGCGGTTCCTTCAGAGGCATGGGAGCACGTTGTGAAATGATACTTATCAATGAAATGCAACCACTGAACTTTACCACTCTATAATGAACTCCTGACACCACCCTAATGTGCTGTAAAAATAAATCTATGTTCTCCAGGTGCCTGCTCTGCTCGTGGCAGGTCTGCAATGGATTTACCATCAGACAGCCTCATCCTGCTTGTGCTGATCACCACCACCATCTAATTCTTCACTTCAGACCCGCTGTGGACCTTCTAGATACCCATTCCCTGAAGCTTCCGAGTGAACGTTCTGGTTTCTCGTCGGGGGAGCTGGGCTTCAGGAAGGGACCTCACTGCGGGACGCAGAAGCTGTAATTCACAGCACGCTTGGTCCCGGGTGGGTCCTGCACTCCCGCTGGTCCTGGGGACGCGAGCAGCACCATGGGCCTGTGTTCGGGGGTGAAGCCGCATCATGGTGTTGCTCGGGATCCGTTCTGTTTGGTCAAGCGGCCTGCAGTGACCTCGCATGCACACTAGCCCCTCACGCACGTCCATACGCTGGATAACAGCCCCCTGAGCCTCAGGCAAACGTAAGCTCTTGATATAAATTCCCGACGGCCCCTGTAATAAATAGTCCCCCTCACCTAGGGCTTCCCGCGTGTGCATCCCTTAGACAAGACCCCCGTGGAGCTTACCAAGCCCTGCTCTTCTAGGTAGGAACCGGCCCAGTCAAACCCAGGAACCGCAAAGTATTCCTCTCACAGACCCTCATAAAGGCACGTGCCCCAAGCTCAGTCTCACCCTGTGCCTGCACTCACGTGGCCTGGACCCCCAGCCTGCGGCCCCCTTGAGGCATGCTGGCTCCTTCCTTGAGGACCTGTGAGTAATAAATGTCTCCATTTCCATTTCCCTTGTGCTCTTTGGTTCAACCATCTGGCATGTCAGGGCTCTGCTGAATAAATATTAACTTCACAAAATCCTAACGGGCTCTGTTTGGGAACTGTGGGACACCAGGAGTCAGAATGACGTCCCAACAGACTTTGGCTTTAGAAGTTCTCACCTGAAAAAAGTAGCCGGCTCTCTCATACAATCTGGGTGTTCCTGTTTTGAATGCTGTGCCTGGGACATCCTCAATTCTGGAATACTTTGGGGAGACCTAGAGGTATTTCTGCCACTCTTCAGGATAAGGGGAGACAGAAGGAAGCCCGGATGGGCAGCTCAACGGGAACCTGATGCTCCTTCCACCAGTAACACTGATGAGTCCAAAGGACCCAGAAGGTACAAAGTTCGTATGATATGCTGGCATGGGGTCACCCTGCTGGGGGCCACACCTCTCTGTGGGCAGGGACGGGACTTCCCTCGAGAGAAGTGGACATTCCTACTGTCAGTCATGCGGGCAGAGGCTAGTTCTGGGAGAAGACATGGCCACCTCAGCAGAGGGCCCTGGGGCGGCAGGGTCTCTGAGGCACAGGTGAGGTTCAGAGACCCTGGTAAAGTGGTGGAGCGGGTCCCAGACACCTGTAAGAAGCAAGCGGGCTCCTGTGGGCAGACGTGCCTCTTCCAGTCAGCAGAGGGTGGAAGAGAAACCAGCAACTCATGGCCCTTGAAGCCCTGAGGACCTGCACCTCGACCGGGCAGCAGGGGCCTGGGTCATCACAGTGAGGGCCTCTTGCCTACATTCCCAGTCCGTGAATAACATGGGAGTCAGCCTGGGCAAACGGGCCAGAAACACTGCCTTGAGCCCTACACGACCTCTGTGGTGCTTCCTCGCCCCTGGTCCCACCAGTGAGCCCGCGGGGGGCCCGGCTCTCCTGGGCACCCACCCCCTCACCCCCTTCCCTCCTGCTCAGGTCCATCCTGCAGAGTCGCTGGCTTGGCTCACTTCTGCTTGTGCTGCGGAGCCAAGGGGAAGGAGCTCACCTTCTAACTGGCCATTTCCCCTCCCTCCTAAGACCGTGGACAGCCTTGCACACTTGAGTAAGTGCTCAAGAAATACTTTCCCCGGATGAAGGACCGTAAGTTCCTATCTTGCCCTCATGCTTCTTCCTCTCTCCACAGGGCCACACAAACACCAGGAGGCAACAGGGAGTGTGTGCACAAGACCATATGGAAAAGGGACTGGCTCTCTGAGGACCAAGGGGATTTTGACCAGCTGAAGCCGGAAACGACCAAATCTGGTGAGTCCTAATCCGTTCCAAGTGGCCTGAAATCCCTGGTTCTGGGTTTTTCAGGGCTGCTATCCCTGGGGCTCTGGTAGCATTTTAAGGGCACAGGATGTGTCCCCGGAGCCTTGCGTCTGTCCAGGATTCCGGGTGGTCCCGGCATCGCGCTGATTCTAGAGCCCTGCACTTCCACGTGGGGATGCCAGTCCTGGCCGGCTCAGCCCAGCAGGGAATGGTTTAAACCAGATGGAAGGAGTTCCCGGATCAAACAGGCCTGCTCCTCTGATTCCAACAGGTTATGACCGGCTCAAACTAGTTTCAACTGGGGTAGCCCGGCACGGACTCATTCTGGTTAGGTCTGATCCAGCGGTTCGCAGTGCCGGAAGCAAACCAGTTCAATCTGGCTTGAGCAGGATCAGCAGGAGACCCCACTAGAGCCACGCGCTCCGGCGAGGGTTCAAGTCTAGGTCTGCAGAAATCCGGGAATAAGTCCTCACCCGGGAGACGGAATGCTCGAAACGACATCCCTCCTCACCACACCAGCTTCCCGAAGTTTACGTTCCTAGGTGCGTTTTAAGACTGGCCCTTAGGATCGCCCCAAATACCCAGCATTGATACCTCAGGGCTCCGGCACACGTGTTTTGTGTTCAGAGCGTTAGCAGGTGCGCTGTCCCCACCCCCACACTGGCTGCACGAGGTGTGGGGAGACCCGTGGGCACGGCTCAGGCCCCAGCGCAGCCCCTCGCAGCCCCTCACCTTGATCCTGCTCACGGCTTCCTGGGCCTGCATCATGCGGACGTTCTTGGAGGGCGTCTTGTCCGACAGCAGCTGGGTGGAGCCAAGGTAATTGGCAGCAAAAATGATCCCATCGATCAAGTCCTCCGGGTCACAGGGTCCGGGAACTGGAACACACAGAGCCATGGCGGTGAGCGAGGCCGCCCTGGGGCCGGGCCCCTACCAGAGCCCCCGGACCGCGCGGCGCCCCTCACCCCGCCGTGCGGTGGCAGCCCCGGCGGCCCCACACCAGACGCCCCGCGGAGTCCGAGGCGTCCCCCTGCATCTGCCTTCGCTCGCCCCTCGTTCTCAAAGGGAAGGAGCAATTTCCTCTTAATCCACGTCGCCCAGGCCACTTACTGTGAGAAGGGGCGTTTATTTAAATATGAAACGTAAAGTCAGTGAGAAAGGGTGTTGTTTCTCCCGTTAGACTGCGAACCCTTTGGGGACAAAGACCACGTCATGTTCCTCTTTGGTTCTCGTGTCTCATCCGTGTCTGTCACCCAGTGGGTGTCAAATAAATGGGTGCCAGACACGTGGCTAGGGGAGCAGGGGGGCTGCTTTGTTAGAAAACCTCGTTTAATAACAGTTCCTTCAGCTGCACCATCCCCCCCCCCTTCCCACTGTAGCTATAATGGGGAAAACAAACTGTATAAATCAGGAAAAGGGGTATTTGCTTCAGAATGTCCAGATTCCTAAATGACCTCTGACCCTGATTCTGGGAGGCAGAGGACAATTACCCCAGAGCTGGAGTCTCCTGCAGCCGACCTTGCTGACTCAAAGGCTCTCTTGGTCCCAGCTTGCCTCCATGTACAGATCAATTCCAAGGAAAGTCAGTTTTTCTGTTCTCAACTGACCGGCCTTTGAAATTAAACCTTAGTTTTAAAATATTTAAAATGGGGGCATCTGATCCTAACCGTGCCCATCTGTAAACATTACTTGAAATTAAAACATGTCTGGGACTAATACATAACTTTATAACAGATGCACCAAGAAAGGCTTTTAATTCTACAATGGAAACGTATGTATTTTCTTTGGCAAGATTAAAAATATACGTTTTTGGGGGAGATTAAAAATATACGTTTTAACCTACTGTTCAAACCTCAGGCTCTTAAATTAGATAACTGGAAATGGAAACAATTTGCTTTTTCCTTTTGGAAAGCTAATCTGAAATGATTTTTATTTTTATCCCCCAACATCAAGCTCATCTGGAGCTTAACCAGCTGCTTCCCGTGATAAGCTACTCATCAGGGTACAATCTTAAAATAATCTGATCATTTCTCTAAAGCCAAGGCAGTAGTTGAAACAAAGAAATTAACAGTGTTTTAGGAAAGATCTTCACAAAGCATCTGTGTAGTAAATAAATAAGGAAACCTGTTATTTGTCTTTTTCTAGATCTTTCCGAGAAAGTCTTCTGGACAGTTAACCTGCGTCCACCATGGGCCAGTAATTCCCCTTCTCAACAGTCACACGCTTCCTTTCCTGAAACTTCGCTAGATGTCAGAAGGATTCAGGGTATTTCCAATAGATGATTTTAGTTGTAGAGCAGGGAAGCGTTTCTAGCCAAAATAACACATGGACAGGTTTGCACCCACATTACAGTTCGTAAAAAGTAAAAGATCATCTATCTGTCTCCTACCATAAATTCCCATGATGGGTTTAAGTGTGATTTAAACAATCATTTTTGCCTAACCAGGCTTTGAAAAAAAAGATCTCATCTGGGATAGTAACTTCTAAAAACCTTCCATTTATTTCGTGAAAATAATGAGTGTTCAAAGAAGAAGAAGAATTAATGACATACTTCTCTATGGGACTTCCAGTATTGTCTATCCATCTCTGAGCTGGCTCTATTCCCTGAAAGGGTCCCTCTTCGACCATATTAAGTGTGGATCTGCAGATAGGTATAAGAGCAATCCCAGTAATATTTAAAGGACTGTACAGATGTCAACCAGGCAAGAGACAGAAATATTGGACCTAAATACACTGTAATCTGAGATACGATCTTAGGACATTTATCCTCCAGAGAAACTGATCATAATCAAACATCACTGCCACCAGATCACATCTGGGGAGGAAAAAGCCCTAAGTCCATAACTTCATATTGGGGAATTCTTTAAAAGTCAAAAAATTTAACATTATAATGGCCCTAAGTCGAAGAACTGCAGGTTTCATTTTGGCCTCTTAGATTGTGTGTTTCCTCTCGGGGGGCCTCTGTGTTGCTCTGCGGGTGAACAAGCATACATGTGTTATCGTCACACTCACGGGAATGCTGAGCCTGGCGGAACGACTAGGAAGAATGGAGTTTCCAAACTCCCGGAAACTCCCCAAGGAGCACTCGTGGAATTCTGGAGCCTTGCAAAAATGGCACAGATAATTTACAGGTCACTCAAGAAAGAGACCTGAGTAACTGAACGAAAGTCACGAGCCTGACCTAAGCTTCAGGAGCGCAGGGTCAGGAAGGTATGCGAATCCTGGTGACCCACTCTCAGGCGGTGGGGCACACGGATGGTTCACGCCCAGGATCCAAGGGCCAGACAGAACCTCATAGTGGTTTCTGCACATTCGCTCATCTCCAGAAAATCCTCTTTCAAGGAAATAACTAGCTACCCTACTGGAAAAACCATTTGCCATTGTCCCTGGCAGAGGATCAGTAGTACCTCTAGCTAAAGGGGGCATTTGTGTGGGTGAAGAATACGTACCCCATTTCTGTGGTCCAATCTTAACCTGGGGTGCCTTGCTTGGGTCAAGTTCTGGCCCAACTAGGGAGAATTTTATTTCCCTTGAGGTCTTTGCTTCCTGACTGGGTGCCCTTGAGCAGTGAATAACCTGCACAACCATACATGGCCATCCTGCACAGAATACTATTTACCAGGAGAGTCTGATGCTGTGGTATCAGACTGCCAGCTCACAGCCTGGCTCTGATCCTTCATAACTGTGCCATCTTGGGAAAGTTACCCACCTAGCATCTGGAGTAAGAATGCTTCAGTTCTCTCCTGCATAACACAGGGGTAGTAAGCCCACTTCACAAGACATATGTGAGGAGTCAATCAGTTATTATATGGAAAGTGTGTATCCTGCACAGAGTAAAAGCTTGATAAAACATTGTGCTTAACTCATCCAAGCAAGAGATGGGAATGACTGGGAAAGTCTTTTTTTTCCCCCCCTCTAAATTAAGAGGACCAAAATGTCTCCCTTAAAGTTCATTCCTACTCGAATGGTCCTTGATTGATATTAAGAGGTGTCCTGGAATGGAGATAAAGAGTCTTGGGTTCAGATGGCATATGACTGTCTCTAAGCTGGGAATAGCCCTCAGCCTCCCTGCAAATTCATGGACACAGTCAGCAAAGTTGGGGAGAGGGTCTTTGACAGGCTCAAGGCTACTGTTCTTTCAGTCTAAGATTCTAAGACTGTTAAGACTATGAGTGAATGACTTCATGGCCTTTCTTCCCCACTAGGGTCTCACAGCCCAGTGTTTCAAATATCCAAAATGTTAGGAGATTCATGCATGATTCAATATTCAATTACTTCCTTTTCAGCTCTTACCTTCAACGTAGGTGGGGAATGAAGCCAAGCTTTTTCTTGACTGTAATCAAGACAAAGAGGTTTCAAAAAGGGCAAACCGTGAGGAAAAATGCATTAACACAACTTTATCCATGCAACATGAAAAATAAATAAGTCACCAATGACAGATATTAGCCAGATGTCAACCATTTTTGGACACAGGAAGAAAAGTGCGAATGATCACATACATTTCTTACTAAAAGTTACCCAAAGCCCAGAACCTCTATTCCTAGTTTAGGTAATCTGAAAACCTTACATTCCACAATCAGAGAGATGTCCAACAGCTTAAAAAAAATATTCCACAGACCAAAACCCATAATCAATACAAAATAATACAAAAGGCTCAGTTTTTATTAAGAATCTGGGTTTCTAAGTGAAAACCTGCTGGATTCGTAAAAGCACCAACAACGTGATTATATGTTGAAATCAAGGATTCCCTTGGAGAATTTTATTTCCCTTGAGGTCTTTGCTTCAGTAATCTCTCATTGTGCTAAAAATGTTTGCTAGAGTTTTCCACTCCTCCTTTCACCACTTACTGGTTTAAAAATTCCATTATGTGGGTAATTATTATGTGTTACCTTCAAATAAGAACACATTAAACACAGAAGTAAACTGAAAAACCCAAAATTTCTTATACGAAGTAAGACCTCATAGCAAGGGTCAGTCTTCCAACAGCACCATCGGAAGTGGTCGTGATCAGCTAAGACCTTCTAGAACCTGACTGGACGGTGGTTTAAAGGCTCTCAGAAGAGCAACACTTACCATTTGGTTCCTTCCATAAGTGAATGCCTAAAGGTAACTCTGAGAGGCCCAAGAGTAGGAAATTCATTCCTGCTTTATCCAGTCACAGACTCTGTACTGGATACGTCTGGGGCAGGGTGATGTGAGCATTGCAGCGGGGTGGAGAGCTAATGGCAAAGACAAGAGTCCTGCACATGAGCAAAAAGGAAGGTTTACATGGCCAAGGAAGCCTAAAGATTTCCATTGTTAAGAATCTAGCAGGTACTGGGCATCTGGGTGACTCAGTCAGTTAAGTGTCTGCCTTCAGCTCGGGTCACAATCCCAGGGTCCTGAGATGGAGCCCTGTATCAGGCTCCCTGCTCTGCGGGGAGCCTGCTTCCCCCTGTCCCTCTCCCTCTGCCTGCTGCTCTCCTAACCCCACGTGTGCTCTCTCTCTCTAATCAATGAATAAATAAATCTTAAGAAGAATCAAGCAGGTGTTAAGTCATCACTTAAATATGTCCCTTCTAGGAAAAGGGGATCTAGTACAGCACAGCTGCTCAACACGTTGACTTGGGCTAATGGTGAACTCGGGGGTGCCTGGTGGCTGGAAGGGTTAGGGCCCAACAGAGGGCTGGGACACCATGGGAAGAGCTCCATCTCGTAGTACTGCGTAGAATGTCTTCACGGGGGAGATGGGACAGCAAAGGGAAACCAATCCACTTACCACTCGCACAATATTCTAAACACAGTAGTGTTAACCGTTACATGTGAAACAAACAAACAAACCCCAAAAACAAAAACAAAAAACCAAGGCAAAGACACCCAGGATTAAGACTCTTACTCAATTCAGGACAATGACAAGAATTTGACACTCATCACACAAGATACCAGGATGTGCCTGCCTGGGTGCAATGGTCCGTTACACCAAGGATGGTGGGTTTCTTATTTCAGAAGGGATTACCTTTAAGGAAACCAAAGAGACAAGTCCACTGGGAAGGAAAGATCATTGGCTGCTAATGCATTTACGGAAAAATGCACACCCAGCTAAGCTCCGTGCACAGGAGGAAAGACAACTCCCATTTCCATAGCGCTTTCCACTCGTTTTACTTTCCAAGTGAGAAGACAGGCCCAGGTGAGTGCCAGTGGCAGGACTGTCTAATTCTAGTTAAACACAAACAAACAAAAATCCCTAAGTTCATGGTATGCAGGTGGAAGTTAGCTTCCTCATAAAGACCGAAGACTTTAAAAATTATTATTCCCTACACCCCCACTGGCCTTGCCCTCAACAGCAAGGAGTCCGGGGGAGTGAGGGTTTCCTTCATTTTGTCAAAATGGGTTAGCCTCCA
The DNA here is from genome assembly GCF_002288905.1 of Enhydra lutris kenyoni. Taxonomy (NCBI): domain Eukaryota; kingdom Metazoa; phylum Chordata; class Mammalia; order Carnivora; family Mustelidae; genus Enhydra; species Enhydra lutris. The sequence goes on from NW_019154117.1 coordinate 10,747,035, forward strand.
GGTACATCCAAGAAACGAATTCAGATTTTCTTGGGCCAGTAGGACACTTTACTAAATGCTAATCACAAGGATAGTCCCCAGATTTTAGCAGAAACTACAAAAGTATTACTTCAGTCTATAGTTCTAAAAGCTGCTGTTTCGGGTGCCTGAGTGGCTCAGTTGGTTAAGGAGTGCCTTCGGCTCAGATCATGGTCCCGGAGTCCTGGGATCGAGTCCCCTATCGGGCTTCCCCTGCTCTGCGCGGAGCCTGCTTCTCCCTCTCCCTCTGCCTACCACTCCCCCTGCTTGTGCTCTCTGTCAAATAAATAAACAAAACCTTAAAAAAAATAAAATAAAATCTGCAGTTTTATTTAGAGCCACAATGGAGGGCATTTGGTACATTTACTTATTCTCTATTCATAAGCTCATGACTGGCTTTCTTTAGTCTCTGCGGTAGTAAGTTTTTTTTTTAAAAAAAAAAGAGTTTTGAGAAATGAAAGAATCTCTAATTATTGCACACAAAGAAGATTCTCATCATAATTCTAAGGATATGCAGAAACGTGTGCCAAGTCCTGTAGGAATGGAGAAACTAACAAATTTGCCCGGCTTATTATATCTGATGAATAATCAAATATTCGGGTGTCTGATTAGCCCTTTGTTTTCTCACACGTGGACAGAAACGAACATCAGTTGATCCTTAATATCCAAGAATTAATAAAGCCACATTCAAGAGGATGAAAGGCCAGAATCTTTGGGATTTTCCAGGAGGTCACACTGAACCGTGTGCAGAGCCTGGAGATCTGACAGTTGGAATAAAGACGTGCAAGTTAGCTTATCTACACAGCATGTGCGTGGCCTGGGACACTTTTCACCTGGGGTCAAGAGCCTGGCCCCATAGGAGATCTGGTTTTAAATCCTGGCCTGACCACCTGTGGACCCTGGACCTCAGGTAAGTTCCTGAAGCTCTAGGTTTTCTCAACAAACAATGAGGACAGTGATTCCGACTTTACAGAATTATTATAAGGATTAAATGAGATACTACCTGTGATTTGCTTGGACAGATGCCTGAATGCTGTAAATGCTTAAGAAATGGTAACTCCCACTGCTGTTATTATCACTGTGGCCTTGACCCCTTTCTTCTTGCCTTTGGTTCTCACCTATCCCTGTACTATGAAGAAAAGCATACAGCAAAGCTGTGGGATCTGGGGTCAGCAGAAACAGTGACCTTCCTACTCCTGTTCCCGTGACCTAGGGTCTGAGGACAAGACCAGAGGAGGACAAAGTATTTAAATTCTAATGTTGGTGTCATTTCAGAGAAGGTCTCCCTTATGTTTGTTTGCTTTAAAAAGAACAGATTATTGAAAATTATATTTTTCCCTGCATGAATAGTTAATGGCGAATGGATGTATATTCAGTGATAGTTTAAGGGTATATTTTAATGAAGACTCCCTTTAGAAGTGATCTGCCACTCAGAGTTAAATGGAGATGGCTTTCTTCTCTTGCGTTTAGCACAATATTATTAACAAAAGGAAGGAAAATGAGGCAATCATTCATCACACGGCGTACCTCTTTCATGCCTACCCTCAGCAATGATTAGGGAGCGTCTGTATTTAGGGTGTGCTGAACCCACATGTGGACTCTGGCGTAGGCCACTATTTGCCCGACCCTGGTTCATAACTAGGTAGGGGTGGCATTTGGCTGGGACAACAGTGTGGAAAAGGCAGGGGTTCCCCTGTGGGAAGAGCATTTGTCTTTTCATAGCCCCAGGAACCTCTGTGGGAACAGCAGCATTTTCTCACTTCAGCATTCTCCGTGGGGGCTCAGGCTGGCCTCCATTGGCAGGGTGACCGTATGACTCACTGTCCAACAGGGGGACACTTTAGAGCTGGACAGTCTAGTCATCTTTAGCCACATGTGACTATTTGATTAAAATGGAATAAAATGCAAAATTCAGTTCTACAGTCCCACGAGCCACACCTCAAGAGCTTGGTAGGCACCTGGGGCTGGTAATGGCCATACAGGACAGCGCAGAAGCAGACGGTTTCCATCACTGGAGCATGTTCTCTGGGACAGCACTGCTTTAGAAATGCATATTTCCTGGGTTCACCGCTTATACAACAGGTGTGAACGGGAACCACCCCCGTAAGCCAGGACAAGCAGTCACCCTGCTGTCATGAAACTTATTCCACTTGTGCCTGAAATAAATGGGTATTTAAGAAACCAGCCCACTTCCCCAACCACATGGCAACCTCGTTTCAGAGGCTCGTAATGCCATGAGGAAGGATGCTGCTCTAGAGTTCGTAATATTCCATTTCCAGCACAGTCCAGGACAACTTTCCAGAAAGACTGGAAATGTTTTGTCATCTCCCCTGTCCAATACAACAGCCACTCCTTACGTGTGGCTACTGAGCACCTGAACAGTGGCTAGTGTGCCTGAGGAGGTGACTTTCTATTTATTAGTCAAAGCAGACAGCTGTGGCCAGCGACTATCAGACTGGACAGTGCGGCTTCCATCACTAAACTCCACGCTCGAGAGGAGAGGGAAGGATTTCTCTCCCTGGTGGTGGTGGTGGTGGTGGTGGCGGGGGTGGAGTTTGGGGGGTTTGTGTGGGAAGCTGAAAAAAACTCACACCAGAAGAAGAAGAAAACAACACAGGCTGGCGGCTTCTGAAACAAAATGGCTCCCTACCTCTTTATTCGAGGAGGCCTCCGCGGGGTCGCTGGGGTGGAGGGGTGTGCTCGAGGACTCTGCACCCAGCGGGGAGGAAGTGCCAGGAGACGGAGACTGGAACACAGCAAGGAAAGGACACAGTGAGTGTCTGGGGACTCGCAAACACCCGCAGGGGCAGGGTCAAGAGGAGAAAGCCCAACGCAAGGGCACAACACTTCTACGGGGAGAAAACTTGCCAGAGGAGCCACCAACAGTACCTAAAAGGCCTGGGTTTTCAGCGCTTTCTCTTAAATTCCCGCCATGTTTTCAAAGGAATCCTTGAAAGCTCAGCCATTACTTTTCCTCCTTAGGCCAAGTGTTTAAACAGAGCAAAAGCTGACACTAGAACTTCAAGCCCTGAATGAATAAAGCTAATGGGGAGACACAAAGGTCTGCGGTTTTTAAAATTCTTCTCACAGGGGCACCTGGGTGGCTCAGTGGGTTAAAGCCTCTACCTTCGGCTCAGGTCATGGTCCCAGGGTCCTGGGATTGAGCCCTGCATCGGGCTCTCTGCTCAGCGGGGAGCCTGCTTCCTCCTCTCTCTCTCTCTGCCTGCCTCTCTGCCTACTTGTGATCTCTGTCGAATAAGTAAATAGATAAATCTTAAGAAAAATAAAATAAGATTCTTCTCACAGACAAAGACTGTGGGTACTCGTTGTCTTAATAAAGTCACCTGCCCAAGAGGACCTGGAAATGACAATGTAAAAGCGAAAACAGGGATTTTCAGAGGCGGCTGGGACTGGTGACCAGAAACCAAACCACCTGTATTTCTCTCGTCCTGATTTCAAGCATTTTTTTCTCATTGAATCCACAGGTTGTGGAAAATTCAGAGAAACGTCAGCATCCAAACAATGGCTTGACCTCAGCTGCTCTTGAAACCGTTCAAAAGTCCTTCATTAAATGCTCTGTTTGGAAACAGGGTTAGAAGAACAGATGTGGAGCATATGGTCCTCATTGGGCATGTCACTGCCTCGGGTGGTGGCCCAGGCCGGCCTTGCTGGAAGGGAAGAGGAAGCCCCAGGCCAGGGCCTGACACACTCACTGAATGAGTGGCCAAAGCAAGCAAACGGGCACAAGAATGGGCCTGAGACGGGCACTGGAAACCCTCCCCAGCCGAGACCCAAACATTTCTGCGTGCCCCTGCAATCCTGAGAGGTGAAGGGAATCTTCAGGAGAACCACAGGGATGCTTTGGGATTCTGTAGCGATGGTCCTCTGAGAGCAAGCACGCACAGCTTGTGAAACCTGACGGAAAGGCCTAGAACAGAACCTGTGCAAGCATCTGTTCTCTGAGCAAGTGTGGCGTTGTGCGGGGAGCTCCGTCCTGGACGAAGGAAGCTGAGCTACACCCATGGCGGCTGAATCTGTTTCTCATGTCCTGCAACTGGTCCCCGTGGGGAGGCTGAGGCAGAAACTTCAGCTGAGTACCTCCACGGGGAAAGGTAGAATGTTCCACGAAATCAGTCGTGCTGAGTTGGAGCGAGGGCATGCTCATAGACAACGGGTCCTCAATGAGCATTATGGGAAATTCTAAAAAACATAAATCTTTTTCAGAAAGTCTGAATTATGGGAAAATGCAAGGGGCACCAAAGGAACTGAACGATGGGGATGTGGTGAAGGGCTGCTTTCTCCACACTGAGATGCTGCTATTCCCATCAGGCCTGGGTTTGTTTTCTGTGAGCCCCTGTATCTGATTCTGGGCAGGGAGGTGAGGACCAATGAGTCTCTTAATTGCTCATGTGTGGACATCGGCCTCTCCAGCATCAAGCCAAGGGGATGGGCGCAGGTAAGAGTGGCCATAAGGACCCCAAGCCCCACAGCCCCTGGATGGAAAACAGCCCTGCACGCCTTTAAAAAAAAAAAAAAAAATCACACACAGAATTTTTCATTTGGCCCCCGAGAGAGTGGAGGGGTACTGGCTGAGTTAGCTCTGTTTGTTCTACTCAAACACAGGCAAGTGAAGTCCCATGACATTTCAGCACCTTTACATTTTCCCAGTTTTTCAAATTTGAAGAGCTTCCTTAGATAGTGACATCTCTCCATTTCCCCCCAAGTCATTTTCTCTGTTGCAAAGATGTTAAGGGTTTGGTCCCTGGGAAGCTAGGATGGCTGGTTTTTCTTTAACTGCTTGGTTTCAGGGCACCTGGGTGGCTCAGTGGGTTAAGCCTCTGCCTGCAGCTCAGGTCATGATCTCAGGGTCCTGGGATCGAGCCCCGCATCGGGCTCTCTGCTCAGCAGGGAGCCTGCTTCCCTTCCTCTCTCTCTGCCTGCCTCTCTGCCTGCTTGTGATCTCTGTCAAATAAATAAATAAAATCTTTTTAAAAACCACAAAACAAAATTTAAAAAAATTAAAAAAATTAATTGCCTGGTTTGAGGACTGTGTAACACCTTCATTAAAAAAAAAGGGGGGGGGGAAACCTTTCTAAAGTTCCCAGCAGTTCTTATTTCCTTATCTAACCACTTGCTATCACAAATCTAAATTCTAAAAATGGATTCTCTGGAACACTGCAAACATCAGGTCGTCTCAGGATGATGCGGAAGGCAGGTTATCCAGACAGTAGGCTGTGACGTGGAAGGGGCAGGTCAGACTTCACACTGAGGCTAAGTGACAAGTGCCCAGTGCCTGCCAGGGAGCCCCGGAGAGGAGGGACCCACAGTGCCCTGCATCAGGGACCACGTCCCCTCAGTGCTCCATGCTCTAGCCTTCTGCATGCAAATGAGCTCATTCACTTTTCCTTCCACTTGCACGCGTAGTTAATGACCTCCTTCTGGAGAGTTCTCCCGCACTCTTGCCCACCTTCACTGCTGAATCTGAAATCGTGAGTCTTGCTGAAGCATTCTCGGACTCTATTCACTGTCCTGTTCTCCCTGATGGCTTGTGTCAGGTTTTGTAATTATCTGCTTATGTGTGCGTCTCCCCTGACCCCGAACTCTTTGGCAGGGATCTTGTCTTAATCATTTTGGAATCCAAGTGCCTGACCATGGGTCTCATAAGCAGCGGGTCCTCGGCAAACCTTTGCTGAGGAAATGATTTCAGAGTCGTTTCCAGCTTTACATATTTTCCAGCCTGTGGAAAGCAGAGCAATCATGGGTAGTTTTCATTCTTGTTCAGTGGTCAATGGTAAGCCCTTTTCTGATAGCCTTCTCGTGCTCTTATGTGTGGAATGCTAAATCTGCATTCTGAATGAGAAGAAAGGGGTCTTTGCCTGCAAAGATCTGACCTGAGCTCCAGCAAAGCTCTCCTGAAGCTCAAAGCTATATCCACATAAGGACCCCAGACGTGGGAGCCCAGCCCTCCCCACACCACTGCCGACAAAGTCAAGGTGGGCAAACAGCCCCCAAGGTCCCTAAGCAAAGTTAGTAGCATCGATTCATCCACAATGTCGCTTTAAAAGCCCCTTGCCCCTCTCCTCCAGCTTCCATATTGCCATACTCCACTCAAAAAAAGGAAACAAGACCAGAAATCTGAGAACACCTCCTCCTTTCAGAGAATGCACTGGAGGCAAAGTTTAACTAATAAAATATGATACACAAAGGAAGTCATTACCACGTATTTCCCCGGCTGAAGTCTCACGCCTGCTGGGTTGCTGGCTGCATATTCAATTTCAAGGAAATGAGACTAAGGACAGGAAGCAAGTGTGGGCTTGGGCATTCACTCCGTGCCACACAGGGCATCTAGTAGGAGGCATCTACAACGTCCAAAGACAGCTCGGCAACTCCCTGTCCTGGTTAATCACGGGACGGCCTCTTGAATTGCTGGTCCTCTGCAGATTGTGTTCTAGCACATTCTCCACCAGCAGAGTCTCAGTTTTACTGCCAGAGCTCCGGCGCTCCACAGAGCAGGGCTCTCAGCTGTAAGACTTCAGTCCGTCAACGCCAGGACGGGAGAGGACAGTCCCGTCCTTAGGCCAGAGATGGACTCGGGATGCAGAAGCGTCCAGAGGGAAAGCCAATCTCTCCTTTTATCTCCGATCAAACTGTTCGAGGGGCCAATGCTGTACTAAGGGTGGTAGAGGTGAAACAAACAGCTTAAGGAACTTTTCGGCTGTCCTTGCAGGGAAGAGGAGCAGGGCACAAATAACTCTCGTCCACTTACTCCTTCAACGGACATGTCCGTGCCTACCTCTGCTCTGCATATTGGCCCAAGATACAAGGAGGAACGAGATGGGTCCCGTCCTACATGCCTTTCCAGGTGATGGGCGTAGGCAGGGCTGGGACAGAGGGCTGTGGCAGGAATAGTCACCCATACGTAGGACATAGGATGCAAGGCTGGGAGGGAGCAATTCGGCTGGAGGGGAGAAAGGGGCGTATCAGCTTTATGGGTAGATGAGTCAATATGTTATGGTGAATCCCCAGTGCTTTCTGGGGAAGGTGATACTTCTGCTGAATCCTGAAAACTTTAGTATTCGTGGCGCAGGATAGGATGAGGAGAGGGAGGAAGGTTCTGGAAACAGAGCTGCGGCAGCGGAGCTCTGCAGGAAAGCAGGGGTTGAGCTGAAGGGCAAGGACAGGTCATCTGATGACAAGCAGCCACGTCTACTCTCTGCCCAGCAGGTGGGGTTTTCCTGGTGGGTCACTGGCCTGTTGTCCTCAGTGCAGAAGCTCAGTCTGGGCACTTAGTGACTATTTCCTCAGCTGAACTCAAGATCTAAAGGATGGAGAGAATGAGTTGTCACTTTCCGCTCTTCCCTTCCCGCCATCCTTTCTGCCCTGCCACCTGCACGAAGAGATGACATCCTGGAAAAGTCGATGGGATGACAATGAGAACACCCCGCACTAAAGGCAAAGGGGTCGCTGGCTCTTTCCAAATGGGTGGTGTTCTTTTCGGAAAGGCCTAAGGACAGAGTGCAAAGCAGTGACCGGGAGAGACATAGAGAGATCTTGAAAGACTCCTGGAGACATTTGAGTCAAAAGACAGAAAAATATGAGTTCCACCAAGACTGTCATTCATTCATTTCACATGGGAATTCTGACAGCATGCGAGGAGGCCCAGACCCCTGCCTATGTCCAAGGAGCCCCTGGCTCAGCAGGGTAGACAGACATACAAATACATACAAGGTGGCCTCTGGAAGCAGGGGCCACCGAGTCCTTGAGAACAGAAGTCACAATGACACAAAAGCAGTCACTACTGAGCAGACCACTCACAATGCTGGTGTCCACTTAACAGTCCCCCACCTCCAGCCTGAGCATCTCCCCAGCCCACGTCACTGTCAGGTGGTCTCTGTTGATGGTTGGGACCGTCTGGGGTCGCAAGGACCAGAGCAAAACAAAACAGAAAACCAGAAACTTGCAAGCGCACTGCAGAGTACAAGCGCAAATATCGCCAAAATAAAGAGAAAGCAGGATTTTAGAAAGTTGAAGTCGGCCCAGTTGGAGGACTGCTCACACCCGCCACAGGTGGCTGAAGAGTTGGTTACACCAGTTCACAGATTAAGCAGACGACAAAACAAAGAATGACGACACTAGAAGTGCTTCAAAGGAGCGTGACTGGAATATCAAATCATTAAGAGAGGCCCTTGCGAAAATGCATCAACCCTTGTGTGTTTTTGCTGAAACTGTCCTCTTTTTTTTTTTTTAAAGATTTTATTTATTTATTTGACAGACAGAGATCACAAGTAGGCAGAGAGGCAGGCAGAGAGAGAGGTGGAGGCAGGCTCCCTGCTGAGCAGAGAGCCCGATGCGGGGCTCGATCCCAGAACATTGGGATCATGACCTGAGCTGAAGGCAGAGGCTTAACCCACTGAGCCACCCAGATGCCCCAAAACTGTCCTCTTTCTGATTGGAAGGGGCCTTGCTGGTCATGCTGCAGAAGTCACAGTGTGACCTGAAGAAGGCTGTGCTAGAGTATGACTCAAGGGTTCTTTCTCAAAAAAGTTCCAACTTCTCAAATCAATACTCCTTTTTTGTTTTAAGAATTCACATACAGGGCGCCTGAGCAGGATCTGAGGAAGAGCAGGGAGGAGAGGCAACCTGCAGAGGCTGGGCAGGCAAGCCTCCAGGCTAGTGAACACAGATGCCATTCCTGCCCCAGTACTGGGGATTTGGGAGACCCCGGAGCAAAGCTTGTTGGTTGGCGGACATAAAAACTCACTCAGCTCCTAAGACACAGGATCTGGTCTTCAAATCCACCGTGATCTGGCTTTCTAGTACTAGAGTCCATTTCCAAAAGTGCCATGTGGTTTCAGGGAATACAAGTTCCATTGCTCCTTTGAGAAGGGCTGGGGTATTTTAAGCTTAGAGCGTGGCCGGACAAGGAAAGCTCTCAAGGTCTCAGCCCTCCAGCCCCAGCATCTGGACGACCAGCATCTCAGTTCTGCTCTCCCGCTCCCAGCTCTGACTCTGGCCAGTTACTCATCATCTCTGATCCTCCCGAGAACTGAGGACAACAGTCACCACCCACCACCAGGGCTTGCGTGGGGACTGATTGGGGACGACGCACACGGGACGTCAGCTCAGCGCCTGGGTACGCACAAAGTACGCACAAAGCCTCCCACCAGCATTTGACGAGAGTCTTTGAAGATTCCAACAGCAACAACGACTTCAGGCCACTGGGGAGAGTTCACAAGGACAACACGTACCCACGGGGATGCCTTCCTCATCTCATCTTCCTGCTTCTTTCCTTACTAAAATTTTACTCAGGGATAAAATTAAAAAGCACACAGAAGACTCTCTAAAACCTTACTATAAAGACTCTAAATTAATTTATAAGCCCCAAGACTCTTAGTGGCGTATTGGTAAGAAGAGCTCATTCCTGGCCACGGCCGGGGCTAGGTACAATGACCCTGTGCGTTTCTGGCATGCCCGCTGTCTCCCATCCGAGAATGGGAGGGTATTTTGAAATATGAGGGCTGAGAGTGATGCTATTCTGGTGACGAGGTTACAAAAGAGAATCAGGTGCATAGGCAAGCGTGAATTTGCAACACTGCCTGTGCACAACCACCACACACCAAGATCCTCTACTGTGATGACCTCGATTAAGGGCTCCGGCCGGCTCTGGCTATAACCTTGACAAGTCCCAGCACATGCTGATCCTTTCCTCCAAGGAAACTCAGTGACAAAAGTTTCACAACGAAGGGTAGGAGAAAATAATCCTTTAAGAATGACACAGTTTTACCACATCTATCTGGGACTGAATTATTTAGTAATTAACCGTGTCCCCCTCAAATTCACACATCAAACTCTAGTCTCCAGGAGGACAGTATGAGGAGGTGGGGCCTGTGGGAGGTAATTATGTTGGAGGGTAGAGCTCTCCTGACGTGATTAGTGCCCTTACAAGAAGAGACACAAGAGAGCCTGCTTCTTCTCTCTGTTCTCCACCATGTGAGAATGTGGCAAGAAGAACGCCATGTGCAAACTGGGAGGGGGTTGGGTCTACACCAGGAGCTGGCGGTGCTAGCACCCCGCTTTCAGACTTCCCAGGTTCTAGAACTGCGAGAAGTACATTTCTGTTGTGTAAGCCCCTCACCCTATGGTATCCTTCTTATGCAGCAACCCAAACTAAGATAATCAGACACTTTTTCACTAAGTACCTACTGACTCTCATTTTTTTGTACTGAAATGACTCTCATTTTTTAAAAAAGATTTTATTTATTTATTAGAGAGAGAGAGTGCGAGAGAGCATAAGCAGGGGGAGCTACAGAGGGAGAGGGAGAAGCACGCTCCCTGCTGAGCAGAGAACCCGATATGGGGCTCGATCTTCGGACTTTGGGATCAAGACCTGAGCTGAAGGCAGACGCTTAAATGACTGAGCCACCCAGGCCCATGACTCTCATTTTAAAAAACACTGTAAGAAGCTCTGAGCAGGATACTCCTCAACTGAAAAACTGTAGTGGTTCCTGCTTATGTTTAAAATAAATCCTAGGGACGCCCGGGTGGCTCAGCAGGTTAAATGTCCAATTCTTGATTTCAGTTCAGGTTACCATCTCAGGATCATGGGATTGAACCCTACATCAGCCTTTGCGCCCAGCTTGGAGTCTGCTTGAGATTCACTCTCTCCTCTCCTTCTGCCCCTTTCCTGTTCATGCGTACTCTCTTCCTCTCTCTCTCTACATAAACAAGCAAAATCTTTTTTTTTTTTTTTTTTTTTTTTTAAGAGAGAGAGGTAGTGAGAGAGGGCATGAGCAAGGAGGAAAGGGAGAAGCAGGCTCCCCACTGAGCAAGGAGCCTGATGCAGGGCTCGATCCCAGGACCCTGAGATCATGACCTGAGCCAAAGATAGGTGCTTAACCAACTGAGCCACCCAGGTGCTCCAAGCTCCAAGCTTGGTGGAGGTGGGGGAGGAGGAGGGGGCGAGAGGGGGGGGAGGAGGCGGGGGAGGCGGCGGGGGAGGCGGAGGCGGAGGCGGAGGCGGAGGCGGAGGCGGAAGAGGAGAAGTAATTCTAGACTCTGTACCTAAGCACTCCAAGGTTTAGCCTTAACTTCTTAGCTATTTTCCCCTCCCAGTTCTCCTCCACCATCAAGCCAAACTGAGCTGTTTTCTGCCTCTTGTATCAAACCTGAGCGTTTCTGGGCAAAACCTTTGTTCACGCTCTCTTCTGAAGCACACATGTCCACCAGTCTCCAAAGGCTCATTTCCAATGTTACTTCTTTCGTGGAATCTTTCCTAGTCTCTGGGTTGAGTGGAAGCCCTCTCCTATGAGACTTGCTTGGGTTCTTTTGGTGCCATTCTTCTGTACATCACTTCCTCCCTTAGGTTTTATTAAAATATAAATACTATAGAATAGTTTGATTACAATACTTTGTTTTTTAAGAGATTTTGAGACAGAGAAAGAGAACACGCATGGGTGTACATGATCTGGGGATCTGGGAGGAGGGGCAGACTCCCCGCTGAGCAGACAGCCTGATGTGGGACTCGATCCCAGAACCCCAAGATCATGACCTGAGCCGAAGGCAACCGCTTAACTGACCGAGCCATCAGGTGCGCCTACAATACTTCAATAAGCACTATGAAGGCAAGATGTGTGACTCATGAACTTTTACTTCTTTGAGTGCTTAATACAGGTTCTCCATAAAATATACAACAGGGGTTTAATAAATGTGTTGAGCATATGGAAGGATGCATGGACATCAGTCTTTTGTACCCAAAGAGAAAGGAAAAAAAATATGTTTATACACAAAGTCAGTTCTAAACCCCTGGAGCATTGCCCAGACGTGCTCACACGGATTTCGGTCCCCACGTGCAGATCACGGGCTCTTGGTCATGGTCTGATTCCTTCCCGGTCAGACATCGCTTGCTAATTATGCATCCTCATGTGAGCAGAACAGTAATGTGGACCCAGCGAGAACAAGGGATCTCAGAGGCGGCATTTCATACAGACTGTAATCAAACACTTGGTCATTCAATTCCTTATGAGCCCGAACATTCTGGTTCTATACCGAATTTCAAAGGTGTGGTTACCTGCGATGGGCTACGGTACCTACTCTGTTCCTTCTGGCAAACTTCTGTTTTGGGACCTGTGTGGGACTTCTCTAGTTCCGGCACCCCTGAAGAGCTTTTCCCCTATGCATCTTGGGTTTATCCAGCTTTATCCCCTTTTCTCAAATAAACGTAGACTGTTCTCCTTACTGATAGAAGTCATTTTAAATTAACCCTATTCCATGTTAGAGTGATAAAAAAAGAGACAAATATATGATTAAGTTTTTCTTGCTGCAAGATATATTTGTGCTTCTGAAAATTGAAACGGGTTAAGAAATCCGTAATTATTCACTCTCGATTCAAACTGTATTATCAATGCACATTTCTGTTTCCTTAATGTGGTGAAATAGGAAAGTTAGTATAGACATTGTAGGAGCATAATTATGTCATTAAAATGATAATAGCCTGGGCCTAATGAAGTGTTTTATATACACATTTATAATGGATTCAATTAATACCAACCGAATATTTGGAGATAACTGTTGGTTAAAATATTCTAACCATTTTCACTCTCTGTCTTCCCCCCCGGGGAAGGGGGGGTGTCCTCCCAACGCCGAGTCCCCACGTTGCCACTGCAGTGATGGCAAGACCTGGACCAGCTCGAGTCCCAGAGAGCCTTGCACTGGGCCAGTCTCTTTACACAGAGGGGCTCTCACTGTCCACACATAATTCATTTTATTACCATCCACAGGGCCCTAAACTTCTGAAGCCACGAGCTCAGAGGATTAAAAAAAAAAAATCTAAGTTAACTATTAACCAGTCATTGCTGTCAGCGGAGCTCACTGAGCAGCTGATAAAGCTGATCTGGAAACACAGGTTATCAGTTACCCCTTGAAAGGGCCTCCCTGTGTTTGAAAGGCAGGACACTGTAATGGAGAAATGCGGGAGTCTGTGTCTCATCTCCCCGGCACTACCTCTCCCAGACCTCCAGACCTGAGTTCCATAAGAGGAAAAAACCACAGTCCCTTTTAGCTTCTGTAAGAGATGCCCCTAAGAGCACACGGTCTGCTCTAACGACTCATTACCTACTAAGAATGATCCCAGTGCCACTCACAGAAGGCCTACTGTGTGCCGGCCCCAGACAGGGTGCGCGGGGCCCATTCCCTCACCTAGCAAAGCCATTCCTAATGTGCAAGGCACCAAGCTCCCTCGTTGCCATCAGCATGTTGGAAGCAAAAGACACAACACAGAGAACAAAACTGGAAACTAAGGAGCCCCGACACCACGATGTTGACGGAGGGAAAGCAAAGAGGCCAGCGTCCTTCTACCTGATCGACGCTCTCTCTTGAGCTTCCAAGCAACAGGCAATCCCGGCTACATTTGCTCCCACCCTGGGTGATGCCCACTCTCCCCTCATCCCTCCTGCTCCATCCCCATATTCCTAGGATGGAGGGACGTGCTGAAGATTTACAGGCTGACAGCCCCGGGAGAGGAAGACTGGAGTGAAGGGGGAGAGGTCGTTGTGAAGCCCTAGGAGCCACCTACCTCTTCTTCGTGACACTCAAACTGGTACATCCAAAAATTCTCCATCTTTCCCGGGGCTGCTTGGGGAGCAGGACCAGCCCTGGTGCATCCACCTGTGAGCTGAGGCTAACTCCTGACCTCAGGGCCGGGCTGGTGGGCTGTTTCCACTGGTATCCGATGCTCTCAGTCAATAATGCAACTTGTAACAGGAGAGAGGACCACCTCCCGGGGTGTCTGAGGCATCCGCGTTAACCCCTTGGTGTCTGAAGGGCCCCCGCAGTTGTGCGTCACTGGTCGGGTCCAGTCACCTGATGTTTGGGAGAAGGGGCCGGCCTACCCCTTCTGGCAGCAACGCCTACTATTTCTGGGGAAAATAAACTCGGTTCCGAGGTGCAACCAGAAACTTTCACACGCTCTAAACTCTGCTGCGTTTATAGAACCTGTGAAAAAGCATCCAGCTCATGTGCAAAGAAGGGGTGGAGGCTGGGAAAAGGGGGTTGTCTCCCAGCCTGCGTCAGAACGCACCTGGGCCTGGGCTGCGAGTTTAGGGAACACGGTGGCCACACAGGGCCGGCGCCCCTGGGGGTCAGGACCCTGGGAGTGGACCCTCGCCACTCTTTGGGGTTGCTGAGTGCCTCCAGAGTCCTTGCATTGTGCTCTGAGTAATGGGGAGATGGCAGGCGAGCCATACAAACACAAACAAGAAATCTGTCCCCAGAGCCATCGTGGTTTGACCCAAACCAACACGAGATCCCAAACTGGGCTCAGGGGCTGGAACATAACCATGGGCACTTGGCAAAGGAGAGGAAGGTCGGCCTGCCCCTCCTATCGTCTGGGTCAGTGTGATGCACTTCCTGTAGCTGTGGGTCCCCATTCAAGGGAGCCCCCTGCAAAATGGTGAGCAGGGGAGCAGACGGTCCAGCCGGCTCTCCAATACTTTCTTCTTCCCGTTAACTATTTAGAAGATAGAAAATCTCTGCGTGTTGAGTCTCAAGTCCAGACTGAACTCTCCCTACCTTCGGACTCTCCCCAACTTATGGGAGAAGCCATTTTTCCCATTGTCACTCTTTTTTAAAAAAAAATTTAAATTCACATATAATGTATTATTAGCCCCAGGGGTCCCAGTGTCACTCTTAAAAATGGCTTTGGCTTGGAGTCATCAACCCCGAGATTGGGGCAGCCCTCAGAATCTTCCTGCTGCTGTGGAACGCTTAGAATACGATCGGTTATTAACTAGAGAACCACACATGAGACTTAACATCAGACAAACCACGGAGACATCCGCTAGGCCTTCTGGAAAGTTACAGAAGGCGTGTATACCTAGATTCCTGTTGGCACAACAGAATTCAGAATTCTTCCCTTCCCTTCCATGTTCAATCAGCACCGGAGCCCTGCTTAATTATTCACCATGGCCTTCTCCATTCCTCATCAATAATGGATGACACCGGCCACGGAGACCAGCCACAGCACAGCGGGGGCTGAGATGGGCTCACAAAGCATCGGATCCACACTCCACCCCTGAGGGAGAAGTCTGGGCACCCGATGACAGCCGGTGTCCGGGGCCGTTCTCTCCCGCGTGGGTCTCTTAGCCCAGCGAGACCTTTCAGTTCTGTGCCTCTCAGCCTCCCCTGTGTCACGGCCTATAGAAAAGTGATAGAAGTGTACGACACACTGGGTCAGCTGGAGAGGACCTGGAGCCCCACATGAGGCTGCTGGGCAGGAAGGCAACATACCCAATGGCCCCGGGTCACCCCCAACCCAAAGTCCACGGGGAGCATCAGGACCCTGGATGAAAGTTCTGCCCTGACGTATGAAGGAGTCTTTGTAACGAGCTCTTCTGACCCTGGCAGACCCTTGGGACCACAGTGACAGTCCTCTGCTTGTGAAGAACCCATGTGGGCACGCGCGTTCCTTCAGGACAATCCGTCCCGCACACCCAGGCCCCTTCACACCACGTCGGCTTCACACTCTGCCGGTCCCTTCAGGGTCGCTCGATCTGCCTATTCTCTGCCTATTCTCAGCCAGACAACAAAACTGAGATGGCCGAGGAGGTGGGAAGGGCTGACAAGGTCAGCTGGGGGCCGACCAGCCAGCAACTGCTGTGTCTTCAGGCTTGAAGCTCATCAGCCCTCCGCTGGCCCAGGACGGACCCACAACGTGGTGGGCAGGCTTCTCCGAGAGACCCTGGAGCCCTACCTCCTGGTGTTCAGACCCTGTGTAATGCCCTCCCTGGGCAGGGAGCACTGGCTAGGGCCTTAGTCCAAGCAATAAAATGCAGCAAAGGCAACAGGCTGTCCCTCTGTGACTGTGTTACAAAAGACTGTGACAAACACCTTGCCGTCAGCCTCAAAGGCCTTCTGACCTTGCCCGCTTCATCAAGCAAGCAGCCCCGTAGCAGAGCACCCACGGGGCAGAGACCCAAGACGCTTCTGGCCAGAGGTCAGCTGGGAACAGGGCTGTCGGTCCCCCAGCCCATGAGGACCTGAAGCCTGCCAACAAGCAAATGACCTTGGGAACAGCTCTCTCCCCAGTACAGGCTGGAGGTTACCACAGGCCACTGACGGTTGACCGCAGCGTCTGAGAGACCCCACGGCCAAGGCCCAGCCAGGCCATGCCAGCGTCCTGACCACAGACACTGGAGATCATCACTGTGGCTCATTTTCTGCTACTGCTTTGGGGCAGTTTGTCAGTCAGCAGTGGACAGCTGAGACACTCTACGGGCCTTCAGAGGAAAGGCCTGGGAGTGGAGGCGGCTTGGAGGCCCGGCTGAGGGCTCACCAGAAGACGAGCCCCGAGTAGATACTACACTCCGCACGGGCAGGGTCTGTCTGTTCCAGGCAGAGCGCGTGTTTCAGTTGCTGCTATGCCCCTGGCATCTTGTTCAGTGCCTGACCCATAGGAGGAACTTAAAAATATTTACTGAACGAGCAGATGAGAAATCATGAGTCAGAGTTTCAGTCCGTGACCGGGGCCAGTGCCCGCAGCTCATTCTAGTTTGCTAACAAAATGCAGAATAGCGTCGGTTTGCGGCCAGGCCCGATTTCTTATTCAGACGCTGTCCTGTACGTAGCTGGTGCTTAATGAAACCCGAAATTGTGAGCAAGGGAATGGCTGTAACAACTCAACCCAATCATTGTGTGGCCCGTTGCGTGGAAGATGGTTGGAACACATTTATTCCTTTGACATCACCCGCTGAAAGTTTCCTCTTGCTCTCTGAGGCCTGCTTGGGGAACCATGCTGGGGCCCCTTTTTGCTCTCATGGCAGCAGATCCTATGTTCGAAGGTTATATTTTTGGATGAGTCTCTGGGATGTGGACCTGGAAGGTCTGCCGGCCCCCCTTTTTTTGAACACATAAAAGAACAAAGTTGGCTTTGATGGCCAACACTGGGATGAATCCTTTCCACGGCAGGCCAGGAGGATGCTCTTAGATAAGGAGGCTTCAAGTCTAGTCCTTTCCAGGCCACATATGGGGACAGAATTGAGCGAACTCTTCAGCACAATGTTCCCCCATCCCTCCCCATCCTCACTCCCTTCCCTGCACACCAAGACGACACTGCTTCCAGCCAGGGATTTATCTGCTTGGGGGGGACCAGGCCCCCACAGAACGTATGTTCATCCTAATGTCTGTCCACCTGACTTCAGATCCCATGTCAACTCCATCCCTTGCTATCCAGATCCGGAAAAATTAGGGCTGGCCAGAGCTCCCCGAGGAGGTGAGGACCGGCAGAAGGAAACCTCTCAGTTCCAAATACATCTTACGAGGAACCTTCAGGAAAACAGACTCCTTCAGTAGCGGACCAGTTCTTTCGCTCGTCCTTGTTAAGCCTGACAGGACAACCACAAGGTCAGCAGGATAAGAAGCTGCTAACAAGTCTTAATGAATTAGCATGTGCACTTGGCCTTGGTCAATAGTTTCTTAGCAACAGTTAAAAAAAAGAAAAATCCATGAAGGCGGATGCTGATTTCAAGGCAAGGGGGTTGGGGGGAGAGGGAGAGAGAGGACAGGGAGGATGTGAGGCCAGAGCGCCTCTCCACACTCACTATGGCATCTTTCTGAGAATTAAAGAAAAAAAAAACAGGCACAAAAGTGCACATGATCAGGACTGCTGTTAACGTCGAAATTCCACATCCCAGGATTTGGGCATTATTTCCTTCTTGGCAGAAGAGTGGCTGGTTTCTGACTAGGAAGTGTTAGTGCTCAACTGTCTTCCTGCCTCAAAATGCTTTCTCTGATCCATCTCTGGAATGGGGCTTGCCAGTAAAAGGCAAATGTTATCCAAAGGGGGTGGCGGATGTTGCCATTATTGTTAAGCAGCCGTCCGGTGAGCTAGAGAAACAAGGGGGACAGCACTGCACTGTGGGGGGACGCAGAGACCTCGTGTTGCCAGGAGGGCTCTCATAGCACTGAGTGTGGCGGGAAAGCAAAGGGGTGGGCCAGCCCAGACAAGGTGAAGGAGAAGGGCTGCTACGGCCGGCTTCCTCCAGCTCACAGTCTGCCAAAGGCCAGTCCTAAATGCTTAGTGAGCTCTGACCTATGAAGGCAACAAAGGCACCACACTTGTGATCTCACTTCACATTTCTGCAGAGGACTCCAGGTCTGCGAAACCACGTTCTCTTGAGGTCACTCTGGGGAATCAATTGAGCTCACTGTGCTGATGTGGAGGAAAGCAAATGACCAATTCAAGGTCACTGCAGCAGGTCAAAGATTTACACATAATAAACACTTCCTGGGGATTCTGCATGTGTGTGACATGCTCCAATACCAGAGGGTACGACACGGTGCCTTCAGTGGCTAATGGTGAGTAAGAGAGGCCAACAGGCCGACGCCAGCAAGAGAAGGGGGAAATAAGACAGTAAAGAATTCCATGTTAAAATGTCCTCTGCACTCTAACTGCCTGGTTACCAGTTTCGACCGGGCCTCCTAAGTACTGATGCCAAGACCCAACCTCCAGAGATTCTCATCAGAATCTTGGGACTCATCTGTGTAGAGAGTGGTGCCTCGGTTCTACTGAACAGGACCGTGATCTGGACAGAAGTAAGAGCCCGTGTGGCAAGGGGTGTGGCATGGGGACAAGTTTGGGTAAAGAGAAGTAGATCTGGAATTTGTAAATGCAAGGCCAGCAGGTACGGTGAGCTCAGGTGATGGGGATGGGAATCCTTACTCGTCAAAGGAGTCATCTGGTCTCAGTCCAGCGGGGTCTGTCTGGTCGGGCCTGGAATTTACACTAAGAAATTACCTTCTGGGGGGGAATCTCTCTGTCTTTGCCCAAGATGAAGAGAATTAGACATCTAGGCTGGTTCGCCCCCTAAAGCTCTGTGACATTTGTCAATGACTGTGAAAGGCAGGCTGAGGCTCCTGGGTCACATGACCCAGACATATTCACCTATTTTGTCTGGGAAACTGAGGCCCAAATGTCCAGCCCAGCTCTGAGTCTCTCTGGATCCATTTCTAGCTTGTTTGGTTTTTGGTGTCCCACTGGCAGGGCCTGATCAGCTCAAGTTGTCAACGAGGCATGCCCAGCAGGGAGCCGAGTGCCTGTTTTTCTGACATCCTCTCGATGGCTATGATCAAGACAGCGGCCAGTGAAAATTGTGTTCCATGGAAAGTGGACCAAGAGACTGCATTCCGTATTAAGAACATGTAGCCAGTTACCCTTGTAATGGGAGCAGGTCTCATTTCGAAGACGATCACGTCTATAGATAAATCACATTTCATAATTCCCCATGACTCCATGAGCCCGGGGTTTAATTGGGTTACAGCAGAATTCAATTATCTACGATGTATCTGTTCCTCTCCTGCACCTTTCCATCCTCCCCTCTGCAGCCCCAACCCGCTTATCAGAAAATATCGAGAGTGCTCGGCTGGGGGAGCTGACAATTTTTCTAGAGACTCCTGGGAAGTTTCCTGAGCCTCAATTTATTAAGTGATCATGTCGGACACACGGACCGCAGCCCTGTGTGCTGCATTTCTATCTGGGAAGTGATAACCAATTTCCCTCTGGCTAAGTCATTCTTTTCCTTCCTCGGTGCTTTTCCCTATTTTCGCGGCAGCTTCACATATGCACTGACGAGTAAGACAATCCATTAAGAAGTTGAGAAAGATTCCTCCTGGGAGTGCTGTCAGGTGAAGAGAAAAAGATTGGAGCCTGGGGGTTAAGAGATAAAAAAATCAATCCTCCCATCACTTACTTTCTTTCCACAGAGCACAAGGTCCAATCAGAGACCTTGCCTTCTGCTGTGCGGATCATTGGACAAGTTTGCCTCAGTGATTCCAACACAGCTCTGGTCGGAGGTCAGAGGGAGACACCCCCTCAGCCCTGTAAACAAGGCCTCCCTGGGTCAACTCTAAAAGGGAGTTAAATAATCAAAGATAATGCTTCAAATCCAGGGGGAGAGAGCGAAAGCACACACTCTTCTATCTCTTTTTTCCCCCCCACAATTGAAATGAATTATTTGCTCTCCAAAAGGGATTTCAAGGTCAACGCAATGTTGACCTTGTAATAATAAGGTGTAATAATAATTATACTTTCCCAAAAAATTACCCTGATCAGATCCGGACCCTCCCCGGTCATGGAAAAATGACTCCCCTTTTTGTTACTGACAACTAAGTACGAGTACTTACAGCAACACTCCCCATCGGCCGGGAAAGGACAAGTTGCTGCTGACCCTACGTTTCAGGATGGGCCATGGGACGTACTCCGGGAAAGGAAGGCACCTTGAACACATTACATTTTTAAGATAGAAACCATTACCCGTGGGGTGCCTGGGTGGCTTGGTCGGTTAAACATCCAACTCTTAATTTCAGCTCAGGTCATGATCTTGGGGTCCTGAGTTCAAGCCCCGCGTCCAGGTCTGTGCTCAGTGCCCAGCGTCCACTCAGGATTCTCTCCCTCCCTCACCTCCTGCTCCTGCCCTGCTCCAATAAATAAGTTAATAAAATCTTAAAAAAAAAAACCCAAAAAACCCAAACCCATTAACATCGCTAAGCATACAAACCCGAGGAGTCAGCCCGGCCAGCGAGCATCCTTCCCACTGCGGGTTAGTACGCCTGCTGCCCTCCTTCCCATACACTTTCGGTGGCTTCCAGACCCTAAGCCCAGTGCCAAGATGGGATCCAGAGATCCGGAGCTCTTCAGGTTTTTCATCGTTGGGTGCAAATCCACGTACCAATTAGAGTTCTTCAACCTTAAATCAGACAGCCTCCGCCTTGACCTACTTTTTCCTTCTTTACTCTTCTGTGTGTGACGTAAGGCAAACGGAAGTGTGCAAGCTTCACACACACACAAGCACAGCACAGAGGTACAATGAGAACCTCACAACCCGCATCTTTCCACGCAGCCCGGTCATTTTCTATAAATCGTGCACATAATACCCAGAGGTGTTAGCTTCTCTTTCTTAAAGAAAACAGACAGTAAGAATGAGTGGATGATCTCTGAGCGATACCAATCTTTTCTGTTTTTAAGTTAAGGCAAAGAAACACATGAATATAGTCGGAAAAGTCAAGCTTTTGGCAACAACTCAAGTTTGTTCCCCTCCACCTCCTCCTCCCTCCATGGTCTCATGGCCAAGTCTTCTAGAGTCCCTTCTGGTATTTACTTCCACATTCATAAGCCGTGTGTTCCTGCGGCCTCACCTTGGCTTTTCAAGTGTAGCCATTATTTCTTAGCGTCTCTAAAAGACCAGGGTTCAGGGGTGCCTGGGTGGCACACTTGGTGAAGCGGCCGACTCTTGGTTTTGGCTCAGGTCGTGACCTCAGGGCCGTGACATCAAGCCCTGCGTGAGGCTCCTTGTGAGCTTAGCTTGGGGCCGGCTTGAGATTATCTCTCCCTCTTCCCCTCCCCTTTGCACACTTCCTCTCTCTATAAATTTTTTTTAAATTCTAAAAAAAAAATAAGTAAATAAAGACTAGGATTTACCTCTTTTATATTATCCCTTTCTTTATCCTTTCAATACCGTACTTTTTGGTTCATCGGTGTTCAGGTGTTTGCATTCTGAGGACGGCGCATACGTTCCTCCCTGGTGAGACACAGGCCTCGTATGACCGTATTTCCTGCCCGGGGAATAATTGTTTGAATGAGGCAAATTACTGTAGTTTCTCTATTTGCTTAGTTTTCTGTGTACTGATCAATAATTCATGCCGAATTCTGCCAAAACAATCGAAGATTCCTCTCGGTACAATATATGAGGAAATCTCTCACTTCCACCCTGTCTGGCAACCGTCCAGACTCTGGTCCACACTGGACTGGCGGATGCCCTGTCCCTCCACGCCGCTGTCACCTGGGATCTCCTTCCCCACCACTCTCGGGGTGTCTCTGTCTCTCTCCTGTGGGGGATCCCCCATTTCCTGGAGGAAATCTTCTTTCCCGATTTATGCTCCCATTTTGGGGGAGTAATCCTCTAGCAGCTCCCTGAGAAAAGGTACACGGGAAGAAAGTTCCTGGAGCCCCGTGTATCCGAAAACATCTTTATTCCACCTTTGCCCTCAACCGGAAACCAGACATCCCAGTGTCCAGTGCTGTTTTGGAGAAGACCGACACCGCCGGGATTCCTGATCATGTGTGACCTGTTCCTACCTCTCGGCAAGCCTGCAGGCTCCTCTCTTCCTCCTGCCTGTTCTGAAATTTCTGGGGGCCTTTTTTACTTCATGGTTCCAGGCACCCAGGGGAATTTTGCACCAGGTAATTCTCCTGTCTTTTGGTGCTAGGAAACAGTCTTTCATAATTTTTCATTTTATCTGCATTCCTACTTCCTTTTCATCCTTTTGCCTTCGTTGTTCTCCTTTCTTAAAGATTCCCTCAGCTCATTTCCTTCCTGCTGAAAGATTAAAAACACTTTAAAGTTGTGCTGTCACATTTTCTAGTTAAAAAATTGGCGGGGGGGGGGATGTGTGGCCAATTTGATGGCTCCCTTGTCTTCTCCTTTCTGAGGATACGAAGTGTTTTACTGCTTCCTCCCGCTCGGAGCACTGCCTTTGTTTTCTCAAGTTCCTCTTCCTGTTGTTCTGTGTCTTTGCTGTTCACGTTATGGATTTTCTTCAGATGTTTAGGGATCCTTGGGGGTCCATTCATATGAACAGTGGGTCCCCAAAAAACCCAGTGGAAGCTTCACAGGAGGCAGGAACCTTCGCCGTGGAGTGATCAGGTGGGTGCCCCAGGTTGGGTTTGGAAGCCCCCAGACGTGAGCATCTGTATGTATCTGCTCTTGGGTCTGTCTCCTCAGAGAGGAATCCTCCAACCTCCCACATGGAGTCCGGGGGAAGGGAGCGGGTTTCCTAAGCCTGACAGCTAAGAATTCTACAGCGTTCTTGGAGCCTCACTGGCGTGTAGGACCCTGTTCCATAAGGTGTCTCACTCCCATTTTCAGCTGTGGCTAGTGTCCCCTCCCTTACAGTCAATCTCCTCCTACCTTCTGTGGGGCTGAGGGGAAGGGGTAATCCAGGGCCCGGGCTGGTAAAGGAATCCAGTGTCTCTGGTGACAGACTTTCAAATAACCTTCTGTTTTTTTGTAACCAGACTCCCTCCGTCTGAGGTATGTGGTATCTCAGATTCCTGAGCCTTTCTCCGGGAATCCATGGCACACCTCCCCACAGACACGTGGCACACCAACAGAAACCTCATCAGTGTTATTAGTCAGAATCGATCAGGCCAGACTGTGGTAAGAACCACTCCAAATCCCCACGGCTGAAAGCAACAGAAGCGATCCCTCTCTCATGCTTCATGTCCCATCAGAGAGCCCTGCTCATCAAGGTCCCTTGGGACCTGTGCGGATAGAGGCTTGGCGGTCTCATGACGCCGCCATCTTAACGGGGTTTTCAGGGGGAGAAGCCTGCTCTGAGGTGTCCCCGCCCAGCAGCAGCATCACACGTTGTCACTCCCATTTCAGGGGCCATGCCTAGCTTCCAGGGGATGGGGGAGAGCAATCCCGTCCTCCCCATGCTTGAAGGAAGAGGCCAACTGGACATGCTGGGAAGCACCCCTCTCTGCGACAGCCAGTCCCCACACTGGTGTTCCAAAACTGTGCTGTTCTCTTCAGCCACTCTCTCCTGCTGTCTCTCAGTGCTTGTGGCTTCACACGCTTTTATTATTTTATTGTCATTTTAGGGTAGCTTTAAGAGAGCAGAGACAAATACCATTTCAAGGTGCACAGCACAGTGCTCCAAAGAGCCAAAACCCTCCCACAGCCACCGTGCGCTTGCTCCTGCCTCCCTCTCGGATCCCACCAGGCCCCTGTTCTCCACTCAGAAAGGATCTTTGTTGCCTAAAGAAAGGCTTGTAGGCTATGAAACTTTCCAGAACTAGTCATTCCTTAACGGTATTTTTCCAGGAGGGGGTTGGGAGGTAGTTTTCAGATACGTTCGGAATAGAGAAATCTTGAGGAGCAAAGCGTTTGCAGGTTGTTACCGTTTTCAAAAACCAGTCATTTTCTATCTGTGCTGAGCCTCTAGCATATGCCCAAGTCCTGGCTAACGAGCAGTCCTACCTTCACATTCGCCCAGAAACAAATGCCAGTTTTCTCCCAGGGAAGAGCAAAACGCTGGAGTTCTGAGGAAATGAAGAGGGGCATTAAAAGCAGGTGTAGCAATCACCAGTTATCACTGGCTAGTGGTAATGCAGGTGTTTTTTTTATCTCCTTCTATGGGCTCACTGTAGCTTCTCACTGTGCCATTTTTCTTGTTGTTCTTGTGTGGGTTTTCTTTTTTCTTTTTTTTTTTGAGAGGGAGAGAGAAAACTTGAGTGGGGCAGGGAGGGGCGGAGGGATAGGATCTTAAGCAGACCCCATGCTAAGCTTGGACCCTGATGTGGGGCTCGAACTCACGACCCTGAGATTGGCACCCAAGCTGAAATTGAGTTGGATGCTTAACCAACTGGGCCACCATGTGACCACACCATTTGAAGATGCATTCCAAGGCTACTCCTCTAGGTCTGCTGACCATGACCAAGGAAGGTCAGTCTGCTTGCTAAACACAGACCTGTGCTAATAAAAGATGTAGTCAAGTCTCAAATCCAAACTGTCCTGATGATATATTTTTTACCATGTGTATTGGTGGCTCTTATCTTTTATATGTTTAAGACTCACAGGGAGAATCCACAAAACAAACTAAAACAAAGCAAACAAACAAAAACAGATCCTGGGCCCCACCTTGGGCATTCTAATTTGGAAAGGAGAGGTAGTCATCTGTATTTTCAACAAGAACCCTCCAGGCAAACTTCAGACCACCCATCAGCCGCGCTTTTTCATTTTCTACACCATCACACACAGAAAGAGCATTCGAGTAAATATTTTTTGATGCGGAGATGGAAATCAGCAGAAGGTACAGATGCCTATTTTCCCCTCACGATACCATCCAAGAGGTAGCAAATGAAGGTCTTTACTATTGAACACGGCAGGACAGATGAAATATAACTCACAAATTCAAACAGCTTCCAAAGGACGGGTGGGATAGTTTAAAGCACAGGTTTTGGGTTTTGCTTTGTAGTAACCCTTCATAACCGAGGGAGCCCTACCCAGCCATCTCTCAGCATCAAGCTGAACTTCCGCCAGCAGGAATTCCTAAAGCATCACCCGATGTCCTGTCCTCAATTCTACCTTTCAAGTGAAACATCGCACAAGAGGTTTAAGTTGGTCCCCTCGTTCAAATGAATCAAAGCACCCCCCAGCCCTAAGACAAGTTGTGCCGGGGGCTTGTCGCGAGGCTTCAGGAACAGGGTGAAGTCAGTTATGTCAACGAGCTGAAGCACGGAAGAAAGTTGGGGGAGAAAGGCAGCATCTGGACTTAAGGCTCCTGCAACTTTTTCTCTAATGGCTTTCCAGGTTTCTAACAGGCTGTGGAAACTGGCCTCTTGCCAGCTCCTTACTTTTGAAAATCTGCTCCATTTCCAGTACATTTGCAAAATGCTGCAGTATTTCCCCCTTGCCAGGAGGAACCTGGAGGCAGCTGGAGGTCAGGAAGGAGTGGACACGTGAGCACACCTGTCTTTACCTGTTCGTATATGAATCCCGGACACCAGAGGAAAGACACAGAGTGTCACTGCCCTCCCTGTTCCAGTGCTGCCTCCTTGCTGGGGAGGACACAGAGCCTTTCTCCACTGGTTTTCCACCTCTCCTTAAGGGAGCCAGAGATTTAATTAGCTACTGGCAAATGTTGACTGTTACGTAAAGTGGAGTGAATGATACCTCCGACCTGCATGGCCCTTCACGGGTAAGCAGGATGAACAAAGAACTTCCCATAATGGCTTCTCCCTCCAAAAGACATACTGAGACACAACCTGGTGCATTCACAGAAAGCAGAATTAAATGAAATCGAACAGACCCTCCTAACCCTTCTTTTAGTCCAAGCTCCCATTTTAAATGAAAGTGCTTAAAAATTATTCAGGAGAATGGAGAAGTGAGGATGCAGAAGGAGAATCCTGAGTGCCAGGTAGTGGGGGCGAAGGGGAGTCTTCTTGATTTATTCTGAATGGACGGTGACACCCCA
This sequence comes from Enhydra lutris kenyoni, assembly GCF_002288905.1. NCBI lineage: Eukaryota > Metazoa > Chordata > Mammalia > Carnivora > Mustelidae > Enhydra > Enhydra lutris. The sequence continues at coordinate 10,773,078 of NW_019154117.1, forward strand.
GCTTGCCATGTTATCACATTTCTCTAGGTATTCCAAAAACGGAAAATCAACGGTTGGCAGAGGCAGCTTTAGCTCTCTGTACCTTTTCCTGAGGAAGCACAACGCAGTTGTAAACCCCACGTGGGTATTTTGGGGAGAAATGTGCCGCGGGCCCACCAGACGTGAACACTGAGCGCTTACTGAAAGCCACAGTGAGACCCAGGGTGGGTAAAAACCTCAGCACCCCTGGCAGGGAAAAGCTCAGGAGGATTTCCTTGATATCCTCCAAGGATACCACATGGAGGCTCCAGTCCGTCAAAGGGCTGCTTTAAGGCAGTGGTTCCCAAACTGTGGTCCTGTAACCAGCAGCATCAGCACCACCTGGGAACCTGTTAGCAGACAGTGTCGAACTTCACCTGAGCCCTGGGATTCCATTAACCCGTGAAGGTTAAAGAAACCCCCCCCCCCACCCTTCTGTGTTCTGGCAGTGGCTTCCTGCCAAGACCGTCCCCTCCCCATAGGACTTGCGGAAGACTCACAGGTGTCGTCTTGTTTGCTCATGACAAATCCAGACACAGACCCTCCAAATTCACCTTTGCCTGACGATGATTAACCGAACTGCCCAGGAGTCAGAACAAAGTGTCTGCTAACCATCTTCACCTGAACTTTTCTCCTTCCTCCAGGTCCTTGAACTTTTAGCCAGCCTACACCCCCTCCTCGACCCGCCTCTGGAGAACGCGCTGGCCTCAGGTTAAAACATACCTTCTTCTGCAAGGCATTCCAGCCATCACTTCCCAACACCTCCCTCTTTCTAGTCCTGTTTACTCCTCCCTAGAAAAGAGACCTTTTTTGTCCAGCCTCAGACTCTATAATCAGAGGTTCTCCTATAGCCATAGGGCCCAACCCCTGTTACAAGAGTACCTTTCCCCCCTTTGCAAAAAGTTCCCGAGGAAGTCTCTCCATGCACAATTCTGACTTGGTTTTTCTTTGACATTATAAATGACCAATTCTCAGGCCCCACCCCAGACCTTCTAAGTAAGAAACCGCTCTGGGCACAGTTTGAGATGCAGTGATTTACGGCCATCCCTCTAAGGGGCTGATAAATGCATTCCACCCCTGAACTCCATCCCACCCGTGTTCCACTCAGGAGCTCGTAAGCGCAAGCTGTCTCCGAGGCTCGCGGTGGACACGTTTTTAGCGTCCCCACAGACCACTGATCTCGTGGAGTCATTTCGCAGTGGCAAGCAAGGCCACGCGTGGAGCTGCAGCCCGAACCCGCGCCTACTTACATCTCCATCCACCGGCCTCTGGTCGTCACAGTCCCTCGTGGGGCTAATGTCCTGGCGCATGACCCAGATGGGCTCTTTGGGCTCGTCGGGGGTGTAAGGCGAACGGATGGTCCTGGTTTTCACCTCCTCGATGGCCTCTTTGATGTCCTTGATGGCCAGCGAGATGGCGTCCCTTTTCTCCTTGCTGTACCGCTGCCCCGCCTCGCCTGGCGCGGGGCCCGCCGCCCGCTGCTGCCCCCCTGGCGCCTGCTGCCCGGGGCTGTCGGGGCGGCCCCCGCCCGGGGTGGGGGCGCGCTCCAGGTCCTGCTCTGCCTCGGGCATGTCCTCGGCCGCCTTGTCGAGGCTCTGCGAGCTCATGCTCTGCTTGACCTCGGCCACGATCTGGTCGATGTCCTCCTGCTCATAGCTGTCCATGCGCGGATAGGGCGCGAACTCCGCCTCCTTCTCTGGGCTGTCGGACTCGCCGTCCGAGCGCTCGTCGTAGTGGTGCAGCCGCGCGCCCAGGGCTTCCTGGCGGTACGCGGCGGCCTCGTCGCGCTCCTGCTCGTACAGCCGCAGCCCGTCGCGCGCCTCCAGCTCGGGCGCGTCCCCGATCTCCTCGTACACGTGCTCCTGAAGGCCCCCGTAGTCGGCGTACGGCTCGGCGTACGGCTCGTCCTCGCCGCGGTGGAACAGCCGGTGCGTGTACACGTAGCCCGAGTACGCGGCGTTCATCGCCTCCTCGTGCTCCAGCGAGTGGAAGTGCAGGTGGTTGGGCAGCGCGCGGCGGTGTGTGGCCTCGGCGTGCTCGGCCTCCGCCTGCTCCGTGTACTCCTCGGCCTCGGGCCGGTACTGCACGGCGTAGGCGCTCTCGTCTTCGGGGTCCTGCGCGCGCTCCGCGTCGTAGCCATCGCGGGCCGCGGCGATCACGTCGCCCTCGGCCGTGTCCGTGTGGTTGTGGAAGCCGCTCTCCGTGCTGGCCGAGCGCGCCAGGCTCTCCCCGCGCTCCTCCTCCTCCGGCTGCCCCGGCTGTGAGCGGAGGTCCTCGACGGCGCGTCCGCGCCCGGGGCGCCCCGCATAGCGCTGCTGCGGCGGGGGCGGCGGCTGCTGCTCCTCCTCCACTTCGGGGTGCTCCAGGTCAGCCTCCACCGACTCGTTCACCTCCCCGCCTGCCGCCTCGTCGGTCACCTCCGCCTCGGCGGAGCCCTCCAAGTGGTTCATGGTGGGCGTCGGGCCGGCTGGGAGCGAGGCTGGGCCGGCTCAGTGCGCTCTCATTTTGCTCCACCCGTCTGGGAAGACAAGAAGGGGAGGGGCTGTTAATGGCCTTCAGACGGTCGTTCTCGCGGAGCACCCAGAGAACCCATAGAAAACAGCTGCTATCCATCCCTCCTGAATCCGGGTCACTTAAAACAGGATTGCGGATTTAAACGCAATCTGACGGCGCGTCGTGCATTTTCTTCGCTGCATGTATCGTAATTTGTAATTACATATCTACTTGTCTAATTGCTTACTGGCTTTCTCCATACCCACCCCTCAGACGGAGAGCCTCGCCAGCGTTTTGTCCTCTCTCCACCACGCTTACGATTCAGGTTCCGTTTCTGATGCACATGAATAAAGAGTACTACTAAATTGAATGGGCTAATTGACACATTTTCCATCTGCTAAGGGATAAATCTCTCCAAATTAAACTAGGAGCCTAGATACTTTAGAAACCGTTCTCTGAATAAATTTCAAGGGAAAAAAACCCACCAACAACAACCTCGTAATGTTTTGAGCTCCTGCTGTCAATATAAACACGCAGCCGTTCGGAGGCCGGCTACCCACCATCAGAGGGTTCTTGGCTTGTCGTGACTGGCTCTGTCACCTTGGACAAGTGGCTTAATTTTTTGGACCTCCACGATGAGATCAGACTCACTGACTAAGGGTTGTTACACAGGGAAAAAGACTCCGTGGGAAATGCTGACTTTTCATGGTGACTATTCAAGAGGAAAGACAGGAGAGGTGGAGTTTCCCAGACTTGTGTGAGGAGGAAACCCTTTCCTAGAGGCCAGTGTTTTGACAAACCCACTTAAAGAACCACTGACTAGTGTACTTCCCCATACACCCTGGACCTAAAATTCTCTGATTCTATGAATTATCATTTATAGCTGGTACTAGATACATGGAAATCATGGCTACTTTCTTAAAAATATGGGTATGTCTCTTGACCCATTTCCAGAGAAACTTGTAGCTAGAGATGGAGTTGGTTTCAACCTCTCTCAGTTGTTATCACAAAATAGCTTTATAGCATTATGTGTCTGGTGTATGGGAATAAATACAGAGGATGTACAGAACAAAAACGGGCAGGAGCCCCATGATTTCAAGAAACCTGTGGGAAAATGGGTTCAGCTATGAGTGTCGGCTTTTCTCAGTGTTCTTCTGGAGAACCCACATTACAACCAGACAAAATGGATGGAATGTGAACTCTTTACTAGCAGAAAGCTCCAAGAGGATCAGGGACATGTGATTGACTCTCTACTATTGCAATGGACTGCACTATACTCAGCTCCCCACAACATAGCAATTTCCTTTAAGCACTAGGACAATCCCAGAAGTAAACGAGGGCATTTTGGAGCTCCAAATTCACCTTCGAGCAGAAATATCATCTTTCTCCCATTCTTTGGTGGACCCACTCTCCTCCCCTCACTGCTGGCTGGCACACACTGGAAGAAAATTATGGCTTACTAGAGTTGAACAATCCTAATTGCTTTCCTCCTTGTCAAGAGTCCCACTTCATACAGTGAGAACCAGTCTCCTTTGCAAAACTGTGGCCTCCCCTCATTAACCCTTGAGAACAGTGACTCGGAGGAGGCATAAGGAAGTTTTCCAAAAGCAAGTGTGAGGTCCCATTCAGACTTTGATGGACGGCTAATCCTTCGAACAGAAGAGGCAAGTGTTGTGCTGAGGTCCCCCTAGCCAAGTGGCCTCCAGGGGACCATGGAAACTACAGAATAAGTATTCAAATCAATTCAATACAGCACATGGACAAGCACAGTCTACCCACATTTCGTTTATGAGGCCTCTTTGGAAAAGAAAACAAATTAAAAACAACAAATTAAATGTACACATCTCAGTCCAATGGACACAAACCAAGTGGTCGCAGAGAGGGATACTGAGCTGTGTTAGCCATATAGTAATGAGCACCCAAAGCATGTGAATAGCCAACAATTCATGGTAACCATGTGCAGAATTGACCAAAACCCTGTGTACAGTGAAAAGAGATTCTTATTGATGAAAATCTACTGATACACGTATTAAAAAGAAGTTTTAGTGTAGGGGCACCTGGGTGGCTCAGTCAGCTGAGCATCCGACTCCTGAAATTACAGTTCAGGTCATGATCTCAGGGTGGTGAGATCGAGTCCTGGGTCAGGCTCAGGGTCAGACTTAAGAGTCTCTCTCTGCCCCTCCCGCCCCTACTCCCATGTACATGGGCACACACACTCTCTCTGTCTCAAAAAAGTTTTAGTTTATTCTGGGTTAAAATCGCTGTTTGACCAGCAAACAGAGCCCTCTCCTAGGGCACTTACTGATTCAAAGGAAATGGGATGTCCGTGCATGTCTGTACACTAGATCATGGTAAAGAAAGTTATAAGAAGCCCATTCTTTAAGATTTTATTTATTTGACACAGAGAGATCACAAGTAGGCAGAGAGGCAGGCAGAGAGAGGGGGAAGCAGGCTCCCCGCTGAGCAGAGAGCCTGATGTGGGGCTCGATCCCAGGACCCTGGGATCATGACCTGAGCTGAAGGCAGAAGCTTAACCCACTGAGCCACCCGGGCTCCCCAAGAAGCCCATTCTTTGGGGGAAAAGTAATGTTGCTCAATATCATGGAGATTTCTGTTCACTAAGTTCATTCTCCTCATACCCCCCCCCCATCCCCAAGTCTCAGGGGAATATTTATTCATGGATTATTTCTATTTCACTCACTGTCAGGGTTTCAAGACTATAGTTTGGGTCATGGTATTGGCAACATGCTAGTTAATAGCATGTTGATAGGCAACTGGCAGCTTCTGAGGACCGAGCTGATGGTGCGGATCAGGTCTACTGGTAGCTCACAAGATGAATGTTCCCCATACCCTGGCAACTTTGGAAGTGGCATTTATTTAAAAAAAAAAAAATTACAAAGCTAGGTTGTTGTGGAAATAGCAGGTTACTGTGCAAAAAAAAAAAAAAGTATGTACAACTTGTTTGGAAAGTGATTGGCAAGATGAATTAAAATCTTTAAAAGTTAACATTCATTTACCTCAGTAGTTCTACTTATAGAAATCTAAAGGGAAACACTCAAATGTGGACAAAGACGATTCTCAAGGTGTTTGCTTAAAAGGCAAAGATTATAAACATGAAATGCTAAGCGCTGACCTTAAGTCCCAGTATATACAGAGTGCTAAGCATCTTAGCATCATCTCCCGAGGCAGAAAGACGTGGGGGTTTTCTTGCTGGGTCGCTCCACCCGGAATTCGGGGTTCGCACAACAGGGAAACTCAACCCGCCACAGTCCAATGGCCATGCCTCCTCACCCTCCCTCCCACTCCAGCTCCCAAACCTAGACCCCTCCTGTATCCCTGTGTGGGTGAAGGGCGCCCCCAGCACCCCCAGGTGCCCCAGCTCAGATCTAGGAATCATTACTGACTCGTCTCTTTTCCTCACCTCCTTGCCCAAACCGACAACCGAATCCATCGTCTTAATACCTCCTGCGTCCCCCTCGCCGCCACTGCGTTGTCTCGGTCCCTGTCTTGCCTACACAACTGTTTCCTTGACTCATGTCGCAACCCCGTCCAGTCCATCCTTCCCACTGCTAGCTGGATGATCTTTCCAAAATACAAATCCAAAGCCCAGACCCAATCTCTCCAACTCTTCCAGGGTTCCCCTGTTGTGCTAACTATACCAGGCAGGGCCAAGCATCTTCTACAAGAAGACACGTTAAATCCCCATGCTGGCCTATGAAGACAGTACTCTTCTACTGTCTTCCTAGAGAGAATTATCAGCTCCTTGAAAGCTGAGGAAATGGAGGCACGGTGGGACTAGGTGACTGCTCTGGGTCTCACGAGCAATGGAACGGGTGAAACTGGTACCTGAACCCCGTGGTCTAGCTCTAGCTCTGGGTTCTTGAATCCTATTCCCTGCAAACCAAGCCCAAGAGCCGATCACTCCATCAGCACCACTGCCACACCTCACCTGCCCCCCATGTTCTAACACCCCCAGCGCTGACCCGAGCTGCCTTACCTGTTCTCAGCCCATTTTTCACCTACACTTGGTGACTCTTGTCTTCCCCAGGGCAAGTTCACACTTGAAGACTCTCTATTATGTGCCGGTCTCCAGGCAATGTTCTAGGCACTGGGGCAGAGAGGTGACCAAGGAAGATGGGCTTCTCTGATTCATGAACCCTCCATTCTGGTGCATGAGGTGGGGGGCAGGGGAGGGAGGTGAAGAGATAGGAGAGGGGACCAGACAGTGACTATGTAAATTAACAAATGGGAGAGCCCCAAATATTGAGATGTTTCAGGAAGAAAATAGGATGGTCAAGGTAGAGCAAAGTGACCACGGAGAGAGGGTTATGCACACAGTGGCCAGAGAAGGTGATGTGTGAGCTGGGGCCTGAATGATAAGGAAAGGGGCAGCTGCATAAGAATCTGAGGGCAGAGCCATGAGGCAAGAAGGCACTTGCTGGGTTCAAGGGCAGAGGCAATGTCTGTGAGCGAAACAGGGACCGTGTGGAGGAAGATGAGGATGGGGAGATAGAAAGCATTGGCAAGGCCGAGCCTGGTACATCATGGTAAAGGGTTTGGATTTTATCTCAAGGGCATTGGGATGCTACCAAGTGGTTTTAATCAGGGGAGTTACAAGGCTTAATTAACTCCTCACTTCATCCCCATTACATCTTGTCTATCATATATATATAATTTATATATATTATATATGGATAATTTATATTATAGCACCTGTCACACAAAGCAACGGTTCTTTATAAATATGGAATCCTCAGGAAAAGAGAACTTGTCATTTGATTCCCCAGTGCCAAGGACAAAGGTTGCAGAGTTGGTTGTCAATGAATTTTTAGTAATTAAAGAGGAAAAAAAAATCTACCCCCCTTCCCAAATATTTAGGGCCTCGTGGCCGTTGGCATGCTCAGGCCTTAGAGAACTCATTTCTTCTTTCCATCTGAATCTTCGCTGCCCTTATCCGTCCATGCACCTCCTCCACCTTCTTCTAATGAGTCAAGTGTCCAAAGAACTCTAGTGAGTCAATCTTTTGCAATGTTGGCGTTTATTTGGCATTTTTTAGACATGTACCAGGTACTGTGCAAAGGCAAAGGGCATGCAAAAGTTTCAAAAGCATAGTCCCAGCCTTCAAGGGCAGACAGCTCTAATAATTACAATACCTGCTGCTACACACAAAGGAGAAATAGGTTGAAGCCATGGAAGGAGCCTAGAGTTAAAACCACCACTAAAACCACATCCCCTCTGGGGGTCACTCGAGTGCTGCTGTTCTTCAAGGGTGTAGATTTCATGAGCCCCTAAGCATCCTGGGAACTACGGGAAGAACCTGGGAGAAGAGTGCCTCCAGCCAATCAATGGTCTTGATTAGGACCCATGTGCCTCCGGAGGCCGGGCAAAGGGAGGAGCGGCTGGTTGAAGAAAATCCCTCCCCTCCTGCAAAAGCTTCTGTGATCTGGAAGACAGAGGCAGGACAGTCCCCCCACCCTTGCAGGAGTTCCTATACAACACCAAGAGAGGGTGCTGTGGTGTCCCGGCTACAGGAGTGAGGGAACCAGCTGGAAAAGGTTAACAAAGGGAAGGAACTCCAAGGCAATGCCCCATTTATAAAGAGAACATTTCACAATTCAGCAGCAGAACAGTTCAGTATCTCATAATGATAGCTGAGACTCCTGTTGGTTTGGGATTAATGGAAGGGGAAGCTGTAAATTACTTTGGCTGATCTGTCCTTAAGTAGTCATTGATAAGAAATTCCAACAGACTGTCCCTTTTAACACTTGCAGAAGTAGTTTTAGAAAACAGGTCTGACTGAAGACGAAATGCAATGTGAAAAAGAAGAAAAGGAGTCCTATCAGGTTGTTAACGTGGAAGGTTTGGCGGGGAGTGAGGCTGGTATAGGGAAAACAGGAAGGCGGAGGGCGCAGGAGTGAGAACAGTATGACTGACTGTGCTAGCCATCCGCTCCCCTGAATAAACTAGAAAGAACAATAGAATTCCATATATATGTTTTTATATATATTTTAAATGTAAAGACTTTATTTATTTATTTATTTATTTCACAGACAGAGATCACAAGTAGGCAGAGAAGCAGGCAGAGAAAGAGAGGGAAGCAGGCTCCCCGCTGAGCAGGGCTCGATCCCAGGACCCCGAGATCATGACCTGAGCCGAAGGCAGAGGCTTAACCCACCGAGCCACCCAGGCGCCCCCATGTTTTTATATTTTTTGTGTATATTTAAGAAGTCCATTTACCTCCCATGGACTGAAGGAATGTTGTTCCTTGTCTCCTGCCAGAATGGCAAGGAAAGTCCTATTTCTTTGGACTGTACCCTGTCCTAATTCACCCGGACACATACATTTCCAGTCCACATGACGTCTGCCGCCAAGCCACCAGAGGGGCCGCCTGTGACCCTGAGGTTGTGGTGATGTATTAATTTCCAAAGCAGCAAACAGTTCTGGTTGCCAAACAGGATTGTGCCCTCCATGCTGCATGCATACACATTCGTCACACACACACACACACACACACACACACACACACACACACACACGCACACTGTCCACACAGGCTGCAAGATGAGTGGTTCTCGTTAAAGAAAAAAACTGAAAAACGGTCCCAGAGTACAAATACGCAGGTGTTCTTGTCCATCATCTCTACTCTCTCTGTTTTCTTTCTATAAGTGAGATCAACTGTGGAACATCTTCCAGGGAAACCAAAGGACATCAAGAACCCCAGGTAAATCATCATCTTTCTAAGCTCAATGCATCTATTTACAAGGGTAGCAGAAGACAGAAATTAAAAAAAAAAAAAAAAAGAGCCCATTAAAGCTTAATCTCCTTTGAGTCATTTGAAAATTAAATTTAATGATACTGGGAGCTAAGATGGATACAGAACATATATTTTTCCTTCTGAAAATCATTTCTAGTTTAAATAGGCTCACAAGGTCAGGAAAGGCGTCCTTACACACAGAACATCTCACTTCAGTGAAATAGTATTTTGTTTACTTTGTTATCTTTGTGCGAAGCTTGGCTTGACAGATAGCGCTGGTAATGATTTCAGAGTAAGTCGAGTACTTGAACCCCAGGAGCATTGCTGAATAACCAGATGTCAACCAGAGGTCTGTGTCCTTGACCCTGTCCTACTTCGAGGAGGTCATGTGGGCTGGACATCTACAGTTTCCCTTGCAGGTGACCCACTCCAAATGACTTCCCGGGATGGCCCCCTTCCCTTCCCTTCAGGCTTAACACACTGTAGGGGTGGTGGGGTCCCTCTTCTCAGCTCTCTGCCTCTCTGCACATTACCTAATTTGAATGCCTATCTATTTCCTGTTGGGACACTAATTGGTAGCAAATGTGTGATACCCATGTTGGCAGAGGATAAGAAATAATCATTTAAAGACAGGTGTAAAACAATAAATAGTACAGCTATAGTAAACATCATGAAGGTGGTCCCTAATGGGACGTTCTATCCTAGGCTCTGCTGTGTCTTTTCGGCCCCACAGCACTCCTGCTCCAAAGGCTGCATGGGCTCAGGGAATTGACATGGTAAATCCACACAGGAAGCATAATGGGCATAAAAGCATGCCCGTCTGGGTCTCAGCCTCGACATCTCTCCTCTCCCAAGGACAGAGGCCACTTGACCTTCTCCTACTGCCCCAGTCTGCCACTTGCAGGCTCGGCTCGCTCCCAGTCTCTAGTCAATCCTAATTTTAGATCTAGCTTTGCCTCTCACTCAAGAATTAAGATCTGGCCTTGGATCTGCCATCCAGTGATTGGATTTCTTCCCCTATACACAGACTGCCCCAATGTTGGCAGTGGATACCCCATTTTCTGGTTCAAGAATGCCGATGGCTTTTGGGATAGCCCCTTGTGGATTGTTGCCTTATGCCCTAGCGATGATGGAATGCTTGCCAGACCCAACTTTCATCACACAGGGAGCTGAACTTGCCTCCCAGCTCCTGCCCAACACAGGTGGTCCCGGTCCTTGGGAGTCTGTGCACTTACATGTTCCAAGGCCACTGCCTTTGCTCAAAATATTTTGGCGACTCCGTTATTGGAACAGCTTTCAAAGTTAATTTCTGGGATTTGAAACTATCAGCAAATTGTTCCCAATATTCTAGTCTAATATTAAGTCATATTTGATTTTTGCCAACCACGGATTATCCCTCACCTTATTTACAGGAGTTGGCTAGGAATGGTGCCTGATATTCTTCCAATATTTAAGTTATCTCTAAAGGATCATCAACTATCCACTTAATGAGCTATTACAGTGGTTAAGGGGACAGGCGTGGGGGACAGTCTGCCTCAATGCCTCACAGTTGCATCACTTACTAGGGATGCATCCCGACTTTCTTTGACTTTGGATAACTTACAGGAAATGCCCCAGTTTGATCATTTCTAAAAAGGAGATAGTAACAGTGCCTACGTCATGGGGTGATTGGATGATACAAGTTAATATATATATAAAACACAATAGTGTCTGTCTGATACAAGTACTATTTGATATACATCAGTGCATTTTCTGCACACATCATAATATTAATATTTTAATATATAATTATTATATGACATATAATAATTATAATATAATAATAATAATACCATAGTATTTAACAGATCAATACATACTTTTTAAAAAGCAAAAAAAAAAAAAAAGATGAGAACAACTAAATGTTACTATAAACACCTTGAGCACATGGTACATTTCTTATTACTCTTTCCCAAGTAAGTCCATGTAGGGATGGGAAAGAAGCATTTACGCTACTTTTAGTCATCTTGAAATACGGCTGAGCGAAAATAAATCCACCAAATAGTCATCATAAACCCTATACTATGTGTGTAGGCCAATACACATGGTGCCCTGCGTACTATGGCCCAACCCTCCCAGCAGTCCCAGTGGGAATTACTATCTCCAGGTGCTAATTTTGAGACAGAAGCTTAGACATCCTAAGCAACTTGCCCAAGGTCAGTCAGAGCTGAAAGGGTTGGAGGTAGATTTGTCTGGATTTCACCGTCCATGTTTTTCTTATTACATTTCTCTGAGCCTATAAAGTGATGGGATTGATTTTTTTTAAACAAACATCTAAATTGGTGTAATCCCTTTTAGAATAGTCACCTTGGCACTTATATGTTCCAAGGGCACTCGCTGCCTTTGCTCAAAACACTTCGGCCAGTCCTATATTGGAATTGATTTCAAAGTTGATTCAAGGGTTTTGAAGCTACCAGCAAATCGTTTTCAATATTCTATAGTTGTATTTAGTTATATTTGATTTACGACTTCAAGCGTATCATCCAGATTTATCATCCACCTTATTTACAAGATTTGGCTGTGGATGCTGTTTGATGTGCTCCAAGCATCACATCTATCCCCAAAGGCTGAATACATACAACAGCCAAGATTCTTAAAAAGACTCTGGTTCAAGCTCCGAAGTCGATTCCAAAAGCGGGCTTTAAAAATTGTTTGGCCAATGGCCACATCTTTTTCATAAGCTTTTACCTTTGCAGATAAGCAGACAGACAGAGGCCATTTGAGTGAATGCGTTCTTGTGTGACTATTGCAAAATCAGGTTCATTACTTTCATCCACCTTGAAATCTGCATAATTGTGGCTAACACTAACTGGGCAGGAAAATTAATTCATCTCCTTGGATTAATTCAGTCATGCCAACCCCAAAGCTCGGATCATAACCCAGCTTTCGGTTAAAGAGAAAATTCAGACTTTGTGCAGACTTCTTCATTGTCTAGCTCTTCATCTAGCATTTTAACAATCGAATTATACATTTATACATTTTATACATTATATACATTATACATTTATTCATGGAAACTCGGAGCGGAAGTTAGCAAATTTTGTAGAAAACTCAAGAAACATTCTCTGGAAATCAAAGCCGATTAAAAGTCTATTTGAATTTTCGTGAAATGCACCTGATACAAAACTCAAACATATCTGCATAATCCATATTTTTTTTCTCTTACAGTCTCCTTTTTTATGTCCCTTTATAACTTCCTTTCTTTACCCCCCACTACATTTATTACCTCTGTTGCTACATTACGCTTAGTTCAGGGGTATTAAATCACCAGTAATGACGCAATCCGGATCATTGTGTGGGTCTTTCCGTTATCATACAGAAAGCCATGCACAGGGGCGCCTGGGTGGCTCAGTGGGTTAAAGCCTCTGCCTTCGGCTCGGGTCATGATCTCAGGGTCCTGGGATCAAGCCCCGCATCAGGCTCTCTGCTCCGCAGGGAACCTGCTTCCTCCCCTCTCTCTCTGCCTGCCTCTCTGCCTACTTGTGATCTCTCTCTCTCTCTCTCTGTCAAATAAATAAAATCTTAAAAAAAAAAAAAAGAAAGCCATGCACACTCAGCACGATGGTGTTAAAGAGTGAATCTCTAAAATCAGTTCAGCGATGTTAGTTTTCAGAGGCTCATTACTTCATACTGCAAAAGGACATGGAAACAAGGGAATATCAGACTGAGGCTGAACTGAGCGGTAATTCATTAAAATGGAGTCTTTCCTTTGAGACCACATCACCTCAAATTTACTGCTATTGTTACTTTTACAATTATTTGGCTCATTTGAAAGTCAGTTAACTTGCTACTCTATTCCCTCAAGTTTTCTGTGGTTTTCTCTAGCATTTTCCTTCCCCAAATTCATGCCAGAACATCAACCAGGACCCAAACTATGAAGCTTCGGATTAAATGGTTGTTTTCAAGCTTCTTTTTTTATTCGCAGGTCACAAAAGCAGCCTGGGCTGCGCGGACGATCATCTTCAAACTTTTTTTTTCAGCTATACTTTAAATCTGATATGCCAGGGTTATCCTAGATGATTAAAAAACAGTGTATCCAGAAAAAGGTTTGCTCTCTGACACTGGAGCTTCACAATTCCCAAAACACAAGATCCATTAAGCAACTATTAGGTGGCAACACGGGTAATGACTTGAATTTGGATTTGATGAGCCAGAAATTCCATATTGATTCAAAGCCTCCCGTGACGACCAGCTCTCTTCATCAGTCAAGTTAGCAAAAAGCTAACAGGGAAAGAACCATAACACGGGAAAAGAAGAAAGCTACTTTCTCTTCAGAATGATTCATGGATCGCCTGGAAACTCTGCTGAGTTCACTGGACATGTTGACTAGAATGTGAGAGGCAGGGCACTGGCTAGACTCTTCTTCTCATCACCTGATTTCATTTAGGCCCCAAGGACAGACCGGTGAAATTCATATATGGTTTCCCTGCGCCCAGAGCCTTCTGGTTACCTTGAGGGAAGACATGAGCTTCTCCAAAGGAAATTATTTTATATTTGCTTTCTTAAAATATGGTGTTGGGGTGCCTGGGCAGCTCAGTCGGTTAAGCCTCTGGCTCTTGATCTCATGGTCATGATCAAGTCTTGAGGTCGGGTTCCATGCTGAGCATGAAGCCTGCTTCAGATTCTCTCTCTCCCTCTGCACATTTCCCCGCCCCCCCTCCCCGGCCCCGCCCCGGCCCCCCACCCCGCCATGGGCACATCCTCTTTCTAAAACAAAAATATTTTTAAATGGTGTTGATTTTACTGAAGATTTCATAAAGAAGATGGACGTGAAGGGTTATATCTCATACCACACCCCTTACCATCCCCTCAAAAGCTAACTGGTTATTTTCCCACAGCCTCCTTTTCAGTCATCAGCCTCAGGGGTTCCCTCTCTCATGAACCTTCCCCTGTAGTCCTGAGACTTCATGATTCTTGTCCCTTCCTTCTGGATCATTACAGTCCAGTAGAAATATAATGTCAACCGTACATGTAATTTAAAAACATCTACAGTCACATTGAAAAAGGTTAAGAAAGTAAAATTAACTTTAATAATATATTTTATTTTACCTATCATATCAGAAATATTATCATTTCAACATATGATCAATATAAACAGTTATTACTGAGACAATCTACCTTCTTTTTTCCTACTAAGTCATCAAATCTGATGTGAATTTTACACTCATAGCAATCTCAGTTAGGACTAGCCACATTTCAATAACCACATGTGGCTGGTGGCGACCATATTGGATAGTATAATTCTACATCAAACTTCTGGGCTTCCCAAACTCTCTCCTTTTCTTTTGCAGAACAATTTAGCCATGTTCAAGCTCTTCCCAAAGTACATAGAGTCACGCTCCTCCATCACCAAGGCCAACAAACAAAGACCCTCCTGCTATCAGAATTTTCCCTCCAAACAATAGGAGGTCATGAATAACAAATAAATGAATGTATGGAAAGCTTGGTTGTTGCTGTGACCCAGAACCAAGTTCTATACTGCCTGGTCATTGATGTCCCAAGGGCACTGGCCCCGTATTCCTCTCTTCCAATCTTTACCGCTGTCCTTTAATCTGAGATCTCCGTGGCCCCATATCCAGTGTGGCTGTATCTGCTCCTCTCCCCTCTCCGTACCTCTCACCCTTGCCCTCCCTTTCCCTTCTGCCCCCCCAACAGAGAGCTCTCAGGCTCATGGCCACACTAACCCACAGCTTCTGCCATTCAGCACGAGGGACCCCTGCTTGCAGAGAACCGAAGTTGCTCAAAGATTCCTCAAACAGGCCATGAGGTTCTGGAGAAGGCAGGCAAAGTAAGAACAAAGAGAACCCTTTTCTCTCAGCAAGAGTGGGCCAGGTGGAAAGGGGAAAGAGAACTCCAGGGACTGGGGAATTGAGTCTGAGACAGCAGAGCACACTGGTTAAGAACACACATTGAATGAGATGGTCTAGGTTCAAATTCAGTTCCAGCACTCACCAGCTTTATGACCTTGGGCAAGTCACTTACCCTTACTCTGCCTCAGCTTCCCCTTCTCTACACAGGGATAATAATAGCATCTACCTCATAAGGTCACTGGAGAATTACATGAGTTAAGGTAGCGCAAATAGCAGAGTAAAATACATACTTATCAATTCACAGAACGTACAACACCAGGAATGAACCGTAATGTGAACTAAGGACTTTGGATGGCAATGTGTGTTGATGGAGTTTCACTGGTTGTAATGACTGAACCCCTCTGGGGCAGAGTATGGACGGCTGGGGAGACGATGCACGTATGGGACAGGAGAAATCTCTGTTCTTTCCACTAAATTTTGCCATGAACCTAAAACTGCTCTAAAATATACCCGAAGGGGTGTCTGGGTGGCTCCTCTGCCTTCAACTTGGGTTGTGATCTCAGGGTCCTGGGATTAAGCCCTGTGTTGAGTTCTCTGCTCAGCAGGGAGCCTGCCTCCTCCCCTCCGCCTGCCTCTCTGCCTACTTGTGATCTCTGTCTGTCAAATAAATAAATAAAATCTTAAAAAAAAATAAAATACACCTGAAAATTTTATTCCAGTATTTATAAATACATATATATGCTTTATATGTTATATGTAATATGTATCACACAAGTAAAAAGCATAGATATATAAATATGTATATATAATACAAACTTACAAGCTTAAGGGACATGTAGGTTGGCCACATCTCTGCCATTGTCCCATCACTGTCCTGATTCTGACACCTGATGAGTGCAGGCATGGGTGGCAGGCCCCTGACCGGCATGGGGAGTTACCTCCTGGCCAACTGGCTCCAAGGTCACCCGGCTCCAAGGTCACCCTGCCATGTATGTGTCCAGGCTATTCCTGGAGCTCCATCAAAGCTGGGACCACACCCTGCTCTGGCTCACCAAGGGCTGGCTCAGACTGGGTAATGCTGGGCTCACCCCTGCCACGGACACTTCCCAGCACTCCGCTCCTGCTGCTTGTGCTGCAGTAAGTGGAGCCGTGGAGTGGTTCTGCTTGTCCGCCTCACAGCAGCCTGCTTCAGCTTACAACACGGAATCTCTCTGCCCCTGTGCTCCTCCCAGCCATTCAGCTCCCACTCTGGGGAGCACAGCCACAGGCAGGCCGGCTGTTTACGGCCCTTGACTGGCCATCATCAATTCTCCCCACTCTTCCTCATCTATAAAGTGGGTCCACGAAGGGTGATTCGAAAGCATCTCTCAAAATGACCCCTCTGGGGACTTTGCCTATCACACTCATGCACAAGGGTGTGGCATGACTTAATCACAATTCTCCCGAAACTGCTAAAGCACAGTTTGTGTTCATAAAAGACTGGAAACAACTAAAACGCCCATCATGAGAAAGCTGGTAAAAGAGATTATAGAGAGCATTCTACTGAACACAAAGAGGACGATCTTTAGGCACAGATGAAGGAAAGAACTTCCTGATGTAGGAAAGCCAGGTCAGAACAGTGTACGATGAATGTCATCATATATGTAGAGGAGGAAGGGAAAGAATGCATATGTATAAAAATCTCTGAAATGACAAAAAACTAATACCAAACTAACATACATACATATATATATATATATATATATATATATATATATA